>NC_053025.1:58738493-59007688 GCF_003073215.2 Triticum urartu | reverse complement strand
CTAAAGTTTGACCAAGTTTATAGAAAAATATAAACATTTACCATAACAAATATGTATGATGTGAAAGTACATTCAATAATGAATCTAATGGTATTTATTTGTTATTGTATATGTTAATATTTTTTGTTATAAACTTTCTGAGAGTTTACAAAACTTGACTTTGACTAATGCTAATACGCGGACTTAAATAAAAATGGAGGAGTACACATTTGTTTTCTTAGTTTGTAGTGAATTAATCATTTGTTGTAATTGTGAAATAAGTTTGGTAACGCCAGGGTTTTCCCAGTCACGACGTTGTAAAACGACGGCCAGTGAATTGTAATACGACTCACTATAGGGCGAATTCCAAGATGTATACGAGGTCTATAGTACTTCACAATATGCTCAAACTCACATAATCCCAATCAAATGAGAATCTAAATGCATTTCATAGTTATTACTTTGTAGGATGCAACAAAACCAACCATAACTCTACATCATCCATTATAAAAGCAACATTTTGAACACATCCCAATGTGTGAATGAAACGTGTAGAGAGAGCTTGCGAAGATGGAGCAGATAGGGCGGTAAAGATTGTGTGTATGTGGACAAGACAGTAGGAGACAAACCTAGAGAGAGAGAGAGGAAGAACTTAGGTTTGTGAGATAGATGGAGACATGTAATATACGTGAGATGTGTGTGCATCCAGATTCTGTAGACGTGGAAGGAGAAGAGACAATAAGTTTGATGAGAGAACTGGAAAAACATGGATGAGAGGGGAAGGATCTCGTGGGTTGAGGGATTGATAATTTTGTGCGGGAGAGAGAGGGATTGGTAATCTTGTGCGGGAGAGAGAGGGGGAGGAGTCAGTTAACCATCGTCACATCATCTTGCTTCCAAATGGCCCCGCATTCTCTAGTGCAGTGTGGTCGCCGTCTTCGATCTCCTCGATGCCCTCTTTGAAGGTTGAGGTGTTGTGCATGCTGGGGTGCAGAGAAGCACAAGCGAGAGTGGTCGCCATATAGCCTTGGATGGGGATGAATCATGTGTGGTGTGTGTGTGTGTCAGGTATTGAGAGAAATCAAACCTATGGAGAGAAATGTTTGTGTATGTGATGGAAAGCTACATGCTAAATAGGGTTTTCACAAAGAGATTGTGCGTGCAAGATAGAGAGCGATGTGCAGGCCTTGAGGTGGGCAGGGGCCGGGTGAGGGTGTCAAAATGTGTGCGTTGATGCAAGTGTTACATGCGATCGTGCTAGGGACGGACGGATCGAGGGAGATGGTAGTTGTGTTACGGATGCTCCTCTCTCTCTCTCTAACACACACACAAGTACAAATAGAAGACCATTCTCTCATGTATACACAACGTATTGGCATCTGTCTATGTCTCACTCATGCATGATCATTTGCACATTTACACCTCTCTATGTCTCTATCACACGCACACTGTCTCCACATTGCCCTTCCGCAACAACACACATATGGACACATACACACGTTCTCTCTCAATCGCACACACAAAATCAGTATTAAAAAAACTAGGGCACACCTAAAACGTCCAAATCCAAATAAACACAAACTGGAGCTAAATTCAAATATGTGGAAATATTGTAGTGTCAAGAACTTTTCCAGGAAAAAAAGTTGAGTAATATTCGGGGATTGATTTCACACACACAAAAAGGTTCGGTGGGTGTCCTTCGAGTGCGACACGGTGACGCACCGTTCGATCGACCGCGTGGCCGCGGTTCACGCGCTTGCACAGGATTCTGTATCGTGGCTGTGGTAACTAATATAAGCATTGCCTCAGTCTAATGTTTACGTGTACAAGTACGGTTTTCTTTTAAGTTTGACCAACCCAATATAAAACTAAACTAAGCTCTCATACGCGCACTCATCAATATGCCACCGCCGCCGTTGCGCATGCCGGCGCCCGCCTACTCCAGCCAACCATTTCTCGCCCATCACCTCCGTGTCGCCGCCATCCTTGTACCATGAAGCTGAAGGCTCGCCCACTCACATCGTCTGCAGTCCCTCCTCGTGATGCCGCCGCACTGCCAAGCACGCGAGCAGCTAGTGGAGCCGTGTCTATGCACGCAGCGTACGAAGAGGAGGACGAGTGCGTGCTCCAGCACGCCGGCGAGGAGGAACTAGCGTGTCATTGTCATCTCCGCCCGCGCGGAGGAGGCGTGCATGGTGGCTGTCACGGTGGAAGCCGGTCGCGCCCGCGCCGAGCCCGCAAACCGGGTGCGGACGCGGAATCTACCTTCGAGACCTTGAATGCCACGTGGATCCTGCAATCTGAAGGAGCAATTTGGGTCAGTCGACTCTTGTGAGCCGTTGGATACAACATGGATGGCTAGAAGGGCTTCTTCAACCTCCGATATTGATGCATTGTTCATCTTCTCAGCCCGCCACACGCCTAACCTCCTGCCGCCGCCGCCCCGCCCTCCCCTGAACCGCCTGCCACCGCCATGCTCCCCACCCCCGCCATCCGTTTAACCCAGGGTACGATCCATTTTTTCGGCGAACTGCATTCCACACCCAACACTCATAAGATAGATCATGGGCACCCTGCCACCCTAATATAGATATTGGGGTAGCTTCTCTGCCGTCTTCTTCATTCGCTCCGTCGAACTTCTTTCACAAATCGACTGACCCAAATTATACTACTAGTATGAACGTATTAAGTACAGTAGGAAAACGAAGATACGAGTAGTAGTACCAACTGCAAGAAGAACAGTAGTAAGACACAGTACTAGTACTACTATACGTACTAAAGAGTTCAAATAACAAGAAAGAACATAAAGTTCAAATAACGAGAAAGAACATAAACATAGTTCTACTGGGGGCTCAGCACAGCACACCCCTGAAATAAAACTAAGCAACTAGTCTGTTTGACACTATAGTAGAACCAGCATGAGCGACGGCACTGCCACCTTACTCGGAGTCCGAGTCCACGTCCTTGACTTCGTCCTCGTCCCTCTTCCTCTTCATCTTCGTCGCCGCTTCTTTGCTTGAACCGGACACTTGGCTCTGCTTCTTCATCCACCCCTTGTAGATATTTAAACAAAGGTAGGCATCCATTGCTGCGTAGAGGATGTGATCTTCATCTATTGTCTTCGACTCCCATGCATGATGAAACTTGTGGTGAGGTTTCATCAGTTTAGCGTACGAAGGATCAATCATGGCTGCTACCAGGGTCAGCATTGAAGGCTGAGAGGAGGACATCAGGCTTTCCTTCTGGAGATCGAAGGGTTGGCCTACAACGAGGCCTATCCGACCCAGGACATCCCCGTTGTTCCTAAAGTCTACAGTAACGAATTTCACTCTTTCATCCTTGAGGAAGTTCTTAAAATTCTGGCACTCAATGTCGGCATGGCATATGTTGTAGACCAAGCACACATTATGTATGCCAACCCGGATCACGGCGGCCTTCTTCTTCTTTGCCTCCTTTAGAATCTCTTCTCGCTTTCCAGGACTATGGTGTACTCAACATCTAGCCCAACAACCCACTCATCCTTTGAGTTTTCGAACATGCTTCTGAAGCGAGCAACACATCCTTTCACCATCACGGATCCACGAGTGTAGATGACGATGAACTCGTCGCCGGTGATGGCTCTAACCTGGTACTCAGCGGCAACCATGGAGATTTGGGAGGCCATGGATTTTGGAGGAGGGTTAGGAGAAGTTGAAATGGTGTAATGTGAAAGGACGGGACAACTAGGAGCGAACTATTGTAAGGTAGAAGGCGGGGACGAGTAGGGTCTGCGAACGGCGTGGGGTTGTTGGCTTCCACGGTGGACAAACGGCTGCAAGCCCCCAAAGAGTTCTCGAGTACTATGCGGGACCCACTAGATGTCATGTCTACTAGACCCATATCGTTGGCCTGACGGTATAGCTTCTGCCTGTTCGCACGCCATGCCGGCACGTGGATGTAACTTCACTTAATTCCCTCAACTGTCACGCCTCCCACGACCTTCGCCTCCCTCGCGCGGTCGCGCCCTTTGAGACTTCGACCGGCTATAAATGAGCATTTTTTTGCCTACTCCGCATGCATGATACTCCCTCTGGTCCTTTTTACTTCCATTAACCATTTGCAAAGTTTTTGACCAAATTTATACTAAAAAAATATCAATATCTACAATACTGATTATAATGAGTATAAAAACTATGTTTTATAATGAGTATAAAAATATTGATTTGACATTGTGAAAGTTGATATACGTTTTTCTATAAGTTTGGTCAAAGTAGAGGTACATTGACTTCAGACAAAACTTAAATGCACAATGCAGACTAGTTCCTCCGTCCAGGTGCGTGCCATGTCCTATTTAGTCATCTCAACAAGGTTAGTTATTAGAGTACCACTACCTCCCTTCTAGTTTAAAGGGCTCGATTCAAAATTTTCACCTACTCTTACCAAGATAGAGGCGGTGGAAGAGTTTTTGTAGTGGTTTCTAGAGTCTGGACTCCATCTTTAGGAACCTTCGCCGCCGCCGGCAAGAATGCAAGGAAATGAACCAGAAAGGAAATGAGGCTGGAATGAGTAGTTCCGTATTTTATACAGTGGCAGAGGTGGGTAAATATCTACTATACATTACCTCCGGTGGGAAGGCCATGTCTCTATGCACACACATCTCAGCCGTTGGTTCCAAGTAGATCGAACAGCTCACATTGTCCAGAGGTAGACATACCATCACCACCAACTGAGATTTTTATAGGAGTGGTCATGCATGCATCTGGTGTAATTAATGCATCTCTTTACACAAATTTTTGAGAAAAACGAGAGTACTAATTAAGTACTTTTGCAAACTATAGAATTAATTCCACCATTCATCATCTACCTTGGTTGAAGAGATTTTCAAATTAAGCCCTATAAACCGAAATGGAGGGAGTACCACATTACCACCACTATGGCCAGCCTTAATCATCACATGCAATAATTTAGTGCACCTTGAAATCTGAACGCCCGCTTGACTCTCCTTCTCCGTCCAGCAGCCCCACCACTCCACCCCGTGTGGAAAAAATCTGCATGCATGACTCTCCTCCCCCGTGCTCGTCCAATTCATTGTGACCAGCAATATTTCCACCCCTTCCCTCACCCGTAATTTACTCCAACAAATATGCCCACGTAGCTACTTCAGTTACTTAACTGTAGGTGCATTGGGTCACTGACATGTGGGCCCAACAGGCATCTGGCCCACATGTCAGTGACGCAACTGGACCTGTAGTTAAGTCAGTGAAGCTCAGTCCATATATTACGTAGGTGTGACATTGCTCGCTATAAATATTGCGCCTCCCACGGCATTCCGAAGAACGCTCACGCTCATCACTATCTCCTCCCCCTCCCTCTCACGTCGACTACCATGACATCCCCCTCCCAAGCCCTAGGCGCCCCTCGCTGCACTGCGCGGACGGTCACGCGTCGTTGCTCCGTTCCTTGCCGCCACTAGTCGAGGAGGACGCGTCGCCGTTCCGTTCCTCGCTGCCACTAGTCGAGGAGGACGCGTCGATGTTCCGCTCCTCGTCGCGACGCGTCGAGGTGGACGCGTCGGCATTCCCAATCTCACTAGCACGCGCGTTGGAGGACACGTCGTCTCCCTGCTACGAGGAGAACGCCGCACCTCCCGCCGAGCCCCCTAGCCTTGAGGAGCTTTGGAAAGAAATGGATGTCGCCTTGTGGGAGGCATTGCCTCCGACAGACCGTGCCAAAATAGAGGCAGGGGAAGAGAAGCGCGCCGCGGGGCAAGCTGCCTGGCAGGCCTATGTCGCGTCTGAGAGAGTCAGGCAATTGGCTCTTTGGAAGAAGGCTTGTGCGAGGGCCGTGAGGGTGGCGGAGGACACCCGTGCCAAAGCCCTGAGTGCAGTCAGGCCCAAGCGCCTCATCTACGCTTGGCGGTACATGGACTGGGTGCACGCTTCCAGCAAGGAGGAGTACTTGTTGGCGCCGGATCACCACACCAGTGAGATCGCGCTCGCCCGCCGGCAAGCTGCCAATCAGCACCTCGCGAGTTGCGAGGCTGAGGAAGAGGCATTGTGTCGGCGCGCTAGGAAACGGCCGCGCACCAGGGCACTCGTGGCGCGCTGCAAGCGCTCCTGCGAGAGTCGTGGCTTTTATTAGGAATATAATTTAGTTTTGTAAGGCGATCTCATTAGTTTTGGGACGCAAATGATAAATCCCGAACATTCGGGAATTATTAGCGTCCTTAATTAAGTATGTAAAAGGAAAAGTTTGGAAACATTGTGTATCTGTACGCATTTTGTAACTATGTGCATATGTCACATGCACTAACATTTTATTAGTTAAATCTTTGGTCAAATTTTAGCACAAATTACAATGCTGACGAATAAACCGGGACGGAGGTACTAGTAGTAGTTTAGAAGCCCAAATAAATGAGTGAGGCGCCATAATGTTACTCTCCACTGTGACTAGTCTTATGGGAAAAGCTGGGGAAGAGCGCCTCATCAACATTTAACTTGATAATGCATATGTCCAAGTGAACCTCCTTGGAGTCCCCGTGCACCACGTGTGGTAGGGGGGATCATACCATGTGTCTTCCATGTCCACATCGGCGGGAAGGTCCCAGATCGGCACAGTCCTAGTCAGCTTCCTATAGCCAGTGTCGCCGCCCACGTAACTCGGAGGGGTAGTAATAGTGAGCATGCACCCGTACATCGGCCTCGTGTCAGTGTCAGCATTAGCAGCGTCGCCCCTGACGCACACTACAGAGACGGGGCAGCGGCCTGTGCGGGCCTCGCCGGTGCCCACGATCAAGAGGAAGACATTGCCATCCTCCTCCGAGACTAGTAGGCGGCGGTGATCCTCCAGCGACTTCGGCACGGTGAACGGGTAGCATGTCTCGTACTTGATGTTCTTCGCCGCAGGCCAGTAGTGATAGACGGACGACTGCGTGAGGTGATGCATGAGGTCCGCCCAAGAGCCCCAAAACGGCGTCGAGCACTCATAGCAGTAGACGAAGGACTCCTTGGAGGCATTGACCAGGCCGTCCATGAAACAGGAGTGGTTGTAGGGGACGGTGCGCCAGTTGAATATATGAGCAAGTTACTACGAGATTTAGTCTGAATAAGCACAAAATAAATCATGAGGGCTATAACAGAGATTAAACTAATCATGTGGAGTAGAATAGTAGATGAACAGACTGAATCTAGGACACATACTAGAAACATGAATTCTACCATGATTTCAAACAGGAAGGACAGAAACACATACGGTGCAACGGGAGAAGCACTGTTGGCATTGAGGTTGTCGCCCATGTCGTTGAGGAAGAGGTTTCCGAGGTCGGGTAAGAAGTCATCGTCGGTGAAGTCATCGCTACCAGCAGTCGCGAGAGTGCGCTCCCCAAATTTCAACAGCGCCCGCTGAGGGAGTCCTGGATTAGGGGGTCTCCGGACAGCCGGACTATATCCTTTGGCCAGACTGTTGGACTATGAAGATATGAGATTGAAGACTTCGTCCCGTGTCCGGATGGGACTCTACTTGGCATGGAAGGCAAGCTAGGCAATACGGATATGCATATCTCCTTCTTTGTAACCGACCTTGTGTAACCCTAGCCCCCTCTGGTGTCTATATAAACCGGAGGGTTTTAGTCCGTAGGACAACGACAATCATACCATAGGCTAGCTTCTAGGGTTTAGCCTCTCCGATCTCATGGTAGATCAACTCTTGTAATACCCATATCATCAAGAATAAATCAAGCAGGACGTAGGGTTTTACCTCCATCAAGAGGGCCCGAACCTGGGTAAAACATCGTGTCCCCTGCCTCCTGTTACCATCCGCCTTAGATGCACAGTTCGGGACCCCCTACCCGAGATCCTCCGGTTTTGACACCGACATTGGTGCTTTCATTGAGAGTTCCTCTGTGTCGTCACTGTTAGGCTTGATGGCTCCTTCGATCATCGATAGCGATGCAGTCCAGGGTGAGACTTTTCTCCCCGGATAGATCTTTGTATTCGGCGGCTTCGCACTGCGGTCCAATTCGCTTGGCCATCTGGAGCAGGTCGAGAGTTACGCCCCTGGCCACCAGGTCAGGTTTGGAAGCTTAAACTACATTGCCGACATCCGCGGAGACTTGATCTTCGACGGATTCGAGCCCCTGCCGAGTGTGCCGCACGGTCACGATGAGCATGATTTAGCTCTACCATCGGACAGTGTTCAGGAGACCGCACCGGCAACCGCTCCGACCCTCAATTCGGAGCCAATCGCGCCATCCATGGACGGGTGGATAGACCCCGCCACGGAGGCCGTAATCTCAGCAGCGATCGAGCCGAGTATCGACCTTACCCTTCACGGGAGCCGTGACGCCGAACTACTGGATTCTTCCCCGGCCAAGGACTCCGAACCGCCTGCGCCCGTGCCTATCAAATCCGACTGGGCGCCGATCATGGAGTTCACCTCCATGGATATCTTTCAGAACTCGCTCTTCCGCGACATACTGAACTCATTAAGGTCTCTCTCCCTGGCAGGAGAGTCCTGGCCGAACTATGTTCGGCAGGATTGGGATGCGGATGATGAAGAAATTTGCCGCCCACCCACCACCCACTTAGTAGCCACTGTCGACAATTTGATCGACATGCTCGACTCCAAAGACATCGACGGTATGGACGACGATGCGGGAGACAAAGAGGAACCACTGCCCACAGGGCACTGGACAACCACCTCATCATATGATATATACATGGTGGACACACCCAAAGAAGGCAATGGCGACGAGACAGCGGAGGATGACCCCTCCAAGAAGCAACCCAAGCGCCGACGTCAGCGGCGCCGCTCTAAGTCTCGCCAAAGCAAGAGCGGTGACACCGGCACAGGAGATAATAGCACTCCGGACAGTGCCGAAGACGACAAAAATCCCCTCCAACAAGATTTAGAGTAGGAGGATGGAGAAGCCAGCCCTCCCGACAGAGCGGCAGATGGAGAGGCGGAGGATGATAATTACATGCCTCCCTCCGAAGATGAGGCAAGCCTCGACGATGACGAATTTTTCATGCCGGAGGATCCCGCCGAGCAAGAGCGCTTCAAGCGCCGGCTTATAGCCACGGCAAATAGCCTTAAGAAAAAGCAGCAGCAGCTTCAAGCTAATCGAGATTTGCTAGCGGACAGATGGACTGAAGTCCTTGCGGCCGAGGAATATGAACTCGAACGCCCCTCCAAGAGTTACCCAAAGCGCATGTTGCTACCTCGACTGGAGGAGGAAGCATTAAAACCTACATCTCCAGCATATGACGCAGCTGATCGGCCACCTCGTGGCCGCGACAGAGAGGCATTTCAGCCAAAAACTCAGCCCGCACCCTGACGCCACTCAAATAAAAATGACAAGGCACGGGGAAACTCACTAGACCTGTGAGACGTATTGGAGGACAAAGCAAAACATGCAAGATCAATCTACGGATCACGAGGGCATGCCACTACGCGAGACGATAACCGTCACGCCGGATACAGTAAAAGTAAATCCGGCTGGGCCGAACACAGCGGACAAGAATCATTCGAGCTGCGTCGCGACATAGCCCACTACAGAGGCGCCGCACACCCCATATGCTTCACCGACGAAGTAATGGATCACCAAATCCCAGAGGGTTTCAAACCCGTAAATATCGAATCATACGACGCCACAACAGATCCCGCGGTATGGATCGAGGACTTCCTCCTGCACATCCACATGGCCCGCGCTGACGATCTACATGCCATCAAATACCTCCCACTCAAGCTCAAAGGACCAGCTCGGCATTGGCTCAACAGCCTGCCAGCAGAATCCATTGGCTGTTGGGAAGATCTGGAAGCCGCATTCCTCGACAACTTCCAGGGCACTTATGTGTGACCACAAGATGCCGATGACTTGAGCCACATAATTCAGCAGCCAGAGGAATCGGCCAGGCAATTTTGGACACGGTTCCTGACAAAGAAAAATCAAATCGTCGATTTTCTGGATGCAGAGGCCCTAGCAGCTTTTAAGCACAACATCCGCGACGAGTGGCTCGCCTGGCACCTTGGCCAGGAAAAGCTGAAATCTATGGCAGCCCTCACAACTCTCATGACCCGCTTTTGCGCGGGAGAAGACAGCTAGCTCGCTCGCAGCAATAACATATCAAAGAACCACGGTACTTTAGATACCAAGGATAGCAATGGCAGGTCACGCCGCAACAAACATAGGCACCACGTCAATAGCGACAATACCGAGGATACGACAGTCAATGCCGGATTCAGAGGCTCTAAACCCGGTCAGCGGAAAAGGCCATTCAAAAGAAGCACTCCGGGCCCGTCCAGTTTGGACCGTATACTCGATCGCTCGTGCCAAATACATGGCACCCCCAACAAGCCAGCCAACCACACCAACAGGGAATGTTGGGTGTTCAAGCAGGCCGGCAAGTTAAACACCGAAAACAAAGATAAGGGGCTACATAGCGATGACGAGGAGGAGCCCCGGCAGCCGAAAACCGGAGGGCAGAAGAGGTTCCCCCCACAAGTGCGGACGGTGAACATGATATACGCAACCCACATCCCCAAGAGGGAGCGGAAGCGTGCGTTAAGGGATGTAGATGCGTTGGAGCCAGTCGCCCCAAAGTTCAACCCATGGTCCTCATGTCCGATCACCTTCGATCGCAGGGACCATCCCACTAGTATCCGTCATGGCGGATTCGCCGCACTGGTCCTAGACCCAATCATCGACAGATTTCACCTCACTCGAGTCCTTATGGATGGCGGCAGCAGCCTGAACCTGCTTTATCAGGACACAGTGCGCAAAATGGGTATAGACCCCTCAAGGATCAAACCCACAAAACGACCTTCAAAGGCGTCATACCAGGTGTAGAGGCCCATTGCACAAGCTCAGTCACACTGGAAGTGGTCTTTGGATCCCCGGATAACTTTTGAAGCGAGGAGTTAATCTTCGATATAGTCCCGTTCCACAGCGGCTATCATGCACTGCTCGGGCGAACCGCATTTGCAAGATTCAACGCGGTACCGCACTATGCATATCTCAAGCTCAAGATGCCAGGACCTCGGGGGGTCATCACAGTCAATGGAAACACAGAGCGCTCTCTCTGCACGGAGGAGCACACTGCGGCCCTCGCAGCAGAAGCGCAAAGCAGCCTCTTAAGGAAATCCACCAGTTCGGCGATTAAAGACCCGGACACCTTCAAGCGCGCCCGGAGTAATCGGCAACAAGACCGTCTGGCACGTTCCGAGCTTGCATAGCAATGCGGCCCCCACCCCAGTACCAGCCAAACAGCGAAATCCGTGCCATGCGTACATAATTACGCATTGAAAATACCATGGGCACACGTAGGGAGGGGGCACGACTATGGCTCGCCCCAAGACGCGGCTCAACCGCACTAGGGGCTTCCCGCTTTGTTATTTTTCTCTCTTTCAGGACTTTAATCTCTGGAAACCCCGTCCGGTAGTACGATTGCTGGACATAGGATGCAACAACCAAGGAGGCAGAAAGCCACGTCGCACCACAGAACTCCCAGGTGGTCTCCGATAACGAGTGAAATACTTGCTTTAAATACCATTCCTCAGCTTGCCCCTGGAGGGGACATGTCAAATAGTCCTACTTTTGCTTATCGCACTACTTGTATCATTCTGCTTCGACACACCTTTTTGAATAAACAATGCATAGCACTAGACTATTACCGCATTCTCTATTCTTTGTTTATATATGTTCATTCATGACATCCAGCACCCGTACACTCTGGTACGACCCATACGCCAGGGGCTTAAGCGTACCCCATAATACGGTGTGAGAAGTCCGAACACTTTCGACAGTGCGGCACCTCGAACTTATAGCATTATATGCATCAGCTCTGAATCATGTCTTGGGTCAATAGTTGGGTTTGCCCGGCTCCCATGTTTTGGTACCTTACGTTCCGCTATATCGGCTAAGGTAGCACTGGGAGAACTACTGCGATTGTGCCCCGGTTCATCTGCGCAAGCACCTCAGTAGAGAAAGCTAAAACTGACTGTCATGATAAGGTGAGAGATGGTCGCTGTTCGAGAGGTCTCGAGTCCCTAAAGACTTATGCCGCTTAGAGCGAGGAGTCGGCTTTGTCCGGCTTAAGGCATGTATAGCGCCCCGAATTCGGCCTTCCGAATACTAGGGGCTTCGCCAAAATTTAAAATTGTAGACTTCTATGGCTACGTGAGAGTGATAAAGCATTATAGTCTGATTACCTTGTTCGTTGCGCTGAGCACCTCCCTCAAAGGACCCAACAATGGGAAAAAGAGTGCTCGGATTTATCCCGAACACCCTAGCTCTCGTGGCATGGGTGCAGAAGTCGACGACTGGCCATCTCTCAGATTTGATAAACAGCCGCACAGAAGGTAATATTTTAAATTCAACAAGCGTTGCATAGCGCAAATGAACAAGTTTTCATAATACAGGATCACACAAGCAAGTTCATTAAAAAATTACATCCTTCGCACACTCGTCTGCCACAAGACGAGCACCCTTCAGGACACCCTCATAATACATTTCGGGGTGGCGATGCTCCTTGCCCTGCGGCGGCCCCTCCTTCACCAGCTTCTCGGCGTCCATCTTGGCCTAGTGCACCTTCGCACGGGCAAAAGCTTCGATGCAGATGGACCGCTTGATGACTTCCAGCCGGGGGCAGGCGTCCACAAGCCGCCTCACCAGGCCAAAGTAGCTGTTGGGAAGGGAGTCGCCAGGCCACATCCGGACTATAAGGCCCCTCATGGCCTGTTCGGCCGCCTTGTGCAGCTCGACCAGTTGCTTCAGCTGGTCGCTCATAGGCATCGAGTGTTCGGTCCAAGTATACTGAGACCAGAACAACTTCTCCGTCGAGCTTCCCTCCTCGGCCTGGTAATATTTCGCGGCATCCGACACACTATGGGGCAAATCTGCGAATGCTCCTGGAGAGCTCCGGACTCGGATAAGTAACAAGTAATTTACTTTCACATGCTTGCTTTGCATATTGAATGCCTTACCCGCCGCTATCTTCCTCATCGCCTCAATTTCGTGGAGGGCCTTTTGGGCTTCAGCCTTGGCATGCTTTGTGCCCTCGAGGGCCGCAGCAAGCTCGGTCTCTCGCGTCTTCGAGTCAAGCTCCAAAGTCTCGTGTTTCTTCACGAGAGCCTGGAGCTCTTGATGCACCTCGCCCACCCGTGCCTCTTGTTTCTCCCACTCGGTGCGCTCCTTGGCCACTTTGTTTTCGGCCTCGGACAACGCTTGCTTCAGGGTCACCACTTCGGTCGTGGCCCCTGGCACATTCATGATGATCCTGTCATTTCGCAACCACATTTTCTTTTTTATATAGACAAGGTATTACTTACCTTTATTCTCCTCGAGCTGCCTCTTGGCAAGGCCGAGCTCTTTCTCGGACCGCTCGAGGTCCTGCTTCAGTGCGGCGACCACCACAGTCAGTGCGGCAGAGGTCAGCAGCAAAGCCTCCATACGCATACAGACATACTTATATTAGACTCCTGCAGATATTATTTGATCCTCTATTCGACTTTTCTTTGTGAACACAAAACAGAGCATCAGGGGCTACTGTCTATGCGGTAATATTTTTCCTATATTTTAAATACTTACCTCAAAGCCTGTTAGAAGGCTGGCACAGGCTTCAGTCAGTCCGCTCTTGGCGGACTGAAGCTTCTGGATCACCGCACTCATAATAGTGCGGTGCTCTTCATTGATGGAAGCGCCGCGAAGCGCTCCTAGTAGGTCATCCGGTGCCTCTGGATGGACAAAGGTCACCGGCATGGATGGCTTGCCCCTTTTGGAAGGGGGCCGCCTGCCCGAGTCCGGAACCACTAGAGGTTCCGGCGCAGTGTTCGACTGAGGGCCGAACTTGGAGCCCCTGGGAGCCTTGCTCCCTTTGCTCCTGGAGTCCGGAAGGTCGCCTTGAGGCGCCTCCGGGACTATCTCCCCCCGACTCGGTGCCCCTTGAGACAATACCTCGGCATTGTCTGTAGGGCAAGGGGAGGAAGCGGTTGGAAGTGTATCACTATTCATGTCCGACGAGTCCAAGGAACCGTCCGACGAGGATACGTCGATACGGGCTCGGGGCGGACTGCATAATCATATTCGACGTTAGGAGAAGCAGTGCAACAAAGGTATGCTATGAGTTACTCTGGTATCCGAATACTTACGACTTCACCAGGGGCTTGGCCCTAAGCAGCCACTCGTCTTCGCCGTCGGCGGCAGTGGTGGAGCAGTCCGGAAGGAGAGTCCTTCCCTTCTTGGACCCTTCGGCCTCCCGGGTTGGGGCGGCCTTCCTTTTCTTGTCTCCCCTGGCTGGAGTGGGAGAATCTTCATCTTCCTCCTCCTCGTTTTCATGGGAGGAGTGCGTCTCGGAGTTATCGGACGATGAGTCCGATACCACTTGGCGCCGGGAACTCTTTCGGGTTCCCGTGGCCTTCTTCTTGGTCTTCTCCGGCACCTCATAAGGAGCCGGAGTCCGCATCTTCGTCGGGAGAGCGTCTGCAGGGTCATTGGGCAGAGGGGCCGGACAATTAATTTGTTCCGATGTCTCCACCCAGTCCTGTCAAAGGCATGGGAGCTCAGACCCCGCACATGGTTAAGCTATGGGAAATAAATACCCTATGCACAGAGCTTACCGAATTCGCAGGGCGCTTCGCGCTTAGCCCGCGGTCCTCGGTAAGAGAAGGGGGGACCTCGGCACCCTTGAATAGCACCTTCCAGACGTCCTTATGCATCGTGTCGAAGAGCTCGTGTAGAGTCTGGTGTTGGGTCGGGTCGAACTCCCATAAGTTGAAAGCCCGTTGTTGACACGGGAGGATCCGGCGGAAGAGCATGACCTGGACTATGTTGACAAGCTTAAGTTTCTTGCTTATCATGTTCTGGATACACTTTTGGAGTCCGTCCAGCTCCACCGATGAGCCCCAGGACAGGCCCTTCTCCTTCCAGGAAGTGAGTAGCGTGGGGATTCCGGATCGAAACTCGGGGGCCGCCACCCAATTGATGTCGCGCGGCTCGATGATGTAGAACCACCCCGATTGCCACCCCTTTATGGTCTCCATGAAGGAGCCCTAGAGCCATGTAACGTTGGGCATTTTGCCCACCATGGCTCCGCCGCATTCCGCTTGTTGGCCGTCAACCACCTTCGGCTTGATATTGAAGGTCTTCAGCCATAGGCCGAAGTGGGGCCGGATGTGGAGAAAGGCCTCGCACACGACGATGAACACCGAGATGTTGAGGATGAAATTTGGGGCCAGATCATGAAAGTCCAGCCCATTATAGAACATAAGGCCGCGAACGAATGGATGGAGGGGAAACCCCAATCCGCGGACGAAGTGGGGGAGGAAAACCACCCTTTCGTGAGGTTCCGGGGTAGCGACGATCTGCCCCGCGGCTGGCAGTCGGTGCGCGATATCCGCGGCTAAGTATCTGGCCCCACGTAGTTTTTTGATGTGTCCCTCCGTGACGGAGGAGACCATCCACTTGCCTCCCGCTCCGGACATGTTTGGAGAGAGTTGAGGAGAAGGATGTGGACTTGGGCGCTGGAGCTCGAGTGCGCGAGAATGGATGAGCAAGGAGGAAGAAGGCGTGGGTAGAAAAAGGTGAAACATTATCCCTTTATAAGGGCGGACGAAACTATGCGCCCCACCAGCCTGGTAAAACTCGCTTGTCCCCCAAGCACCGTAATTGATGGCGCGGTTGGGTTACCCACATTTGTATTGATGAGAATCCCGTGATAAGGGGAACACGATCTCTACTTTGACAAGACGTGTCAAGAAACCGCCTCGCGTTATGTGCGGGGCTGGTTAAAAAAACGATTCAAATAATTACTGGGCCGTGGCGTGATGTCATGCTGCCAAAACGTGTCAACAGATCAGATTTGTGGAAATACTATTCTCTCTACGGTGGAATGTGGAACTTATTTTGCAGGGTTGGACACTATCCTTGTATTCAAACTCTTCCGTGGTCTATTCGAAGGAGGAACCCGCCTTGCAATGCCGAAGACAACACTGCGTGCCGGACTCATCGTCATTGAAGCCTGGTTCAGGGGCTACTGAGGGAGTCCTGGATTAGGGGGTCTCCGGACAGCCGGACTATATCCTTTGGCCGGACTGTTGGACTATGAAGATACGAGATTGAAGACTTCGTCCCGTGTCCGGATGGGACTCTACTTGCCGTGGAAGGCAAGCTAGGCAATACGGATATGCATATCTCCTCCTTTGTAACCGACCTTGTGTAACCCTAGCCTCCTCCGGTGTCTATATAAACCAGAGGGTTTTAGTCTGTAGGACAACATACAATCATACCATAGGCTAGCTTCTAGGGTTTAGCCTCTCTGATCTCGTGGTAGATCAACTCTTGTACTACTCATATTTTCAAGAATAATCAAGCAGGACGTAGGGTTTTACCTCCATCAAGAGGGCCCGAACCTAGGTAAAACATCGTGTCCCCTGCCTCCTGTTACCATCCGCCTTAGACGCACAGTTCGGGACCCCCTACCCGAGATCCACCGGTTTTGACACCGACACCCGCCGAATGGAACGCGTGAGGGAGTGGCTGTAGGGGAGGTTGCGGCGGCCGAATGGAGCGCAGGAGTAGCTACGTTCTAGTCTGTCTGTTGGTTGCCCCAATAAAATGATGGTTATTTGTACATTTACTGCTATTGTTTAAGCTAGAGTCCATGGCAGAGCCCGGGCAGCCGCCCCAGGTAGCCGGGAGGTGGCTCCGCCACTGGTTCGTAGTCGTTCCACGCTCGGGCATTGAAGTTTGTAACTATTTTAGATTAGAATATACTAATCATCCGGTGCTAGTAGTAGAGCGGAGTCCTACTCCACTACTACTCTAGTCAAGCAAGTTAGGTGTAGGGAGTACCAGTACTGTGATCACTCAAGCAAGTTGTCTAGAATCGATATGAACCTACGCTGCTGGTACGTGTCTCGTAAGTCAAGCGGCGTGTTGTAGTCATCATCACCTGTCCACTTCCTGTAGCACATATTCGCTTCTCCATCCTTGTCCACACATAATCGTCCAATCTTCCATCCCCGCTAAGGTGCCTCCCCCCTCTTTCGAAACCCAAGCACTAACAAAGGCAGAACCGAGCAGCATCCACCGAAAGAGTGGCTGAAATTCGCTCCCCATAGAGGTAATCAAGCTCATTGTTTCGTGTGTGGACAATCTCAGTACCATGCTGCTCGCCACGTGCTCGTCGGGGCTGTACCGTTTACTCAAAGCCCTCAGGCCAGAGCTTTTTAAGCCAGCTCCTTGCTTGCTGATGCCGCCTGATCTTCAAAAACGGTGTGTCACGCAGCATAACGATCTTAGGATGGCGAGCATCAACCCTCTTGACTGCGATCCGATCCTGGTCACCCTCAACTACATTAACGGTATGCACTGGGTCGGCATGAACACGTCTTGGATGGTGCTCGTCTATGGTGGCGGCAGCTGGATGCTCGTGGAGGTCTACACCCGGCGATTGATCCCCCTTCCTTCGATTAACATTGCACTGCTTTGGCACCGCGGCCCAGAATACTCGAAATCTTATAGTAGCCAACATGATACAAAGTTTGATTTGCTCAAGGTTGTAATCTGCCAAGTGCCCACAAGATCTGCGAATTATAAAGACTTCAGGCTAATTGCGTTCTTCAACTACGGTCTCGCCTATCTGACAGGTCATTGTGGTAAGTGGATAAATCTTCACGTCCATCGCAGGATCATACATCCTCCATGGTTCTCTGATGCCATTGAACACAAGGGCTTCATTTACGCTATCGACTCCTTCTATGGCTGGACGTATTACTGGCCTACTCCAGTCATCGTTACAAATGGCTGTTACAGCAGTATGTTACTTTCCTATGATATCATGATGGCTTGCTTATATTACTGTTAACATTTACTGAAAAAATATCCATGCTCATAACATGTCGTTCTTAAGATTGACTACATTAAGAGCCCTT
This sequence comes from Triticum urartu, assembly GCF_003073215.2. Classification (NCBI taxonomy): domain Eukaryota; kingdom Viridiplantae; phylum Streptophyta; class Magnoliopsida; order Poales; family Poaceae; genus Triticum; species Triticum urartu. Next base: position 58,989,802 of record NC_053025.1, on the reverse strand, counting down.
TTTTATTTGACTCCAACTTGATATGATGTTGTAGGCCGCTTGGTGTCCCTACCCTTCCTAATCCCAAAACCTTTCAAAGAAAAGCGACATGGCGGTTGCAGGTGGTTCCTGGCTCGATCATACGATGGCGAACGATTGATGATCGTCGAACGTACCGGACGTGTTGTTTTGCGGAATACAATCACACTCACTGCAAGGTCTTTGAGCAGGATCCCAGCTTCTATGGGCCTTCAGGAATTTTTGACTGGAGGCTGGTAAGTAGCCTTGGTACACGCTCTCTGTTTCTTGGACTGAATTATCCGATTAACCAGGAGATAAACGACGGCAAGGATCATGATGGCAGTGCGGTTTCGTTCACTCAGGCAAAACTGTGTGTACACGGCGTACCATGCGTCTCTGCATGCACCATATCCTGATATGTGCCATCATGCTCTGCAACCCAAAGTAGGAGAGAGGGTCGTAAGTATCAGACTTCGACCTGCTGGCTGGAGTTTCCCCCGTCAGGCACCCATCTGGTTCAAGCCGTCAGCCAATCTCCACAGCTTAACAAATAGTAACGTCTAACTGAGCCAGTTAGTTAGATGCGTACACTTGGTGTAGTAGGATCTTTATTTAGTTTGATGCATACACTTGTTCTTTTTTGGTAGCCCTTTTGTAATGATGGCAGATGTTTGGTTTGGAAGAGAGAGTTGCGTCTTTACTCTTCTGGCCTGCTTACTGCTTTTGTTGCACCCCCAGCCCTGGTTGTTGCTGCTGCTGTTTTCAATGTACAATCAGTAGTATATTTCGTCTGTTGGTTGAATAAATGTGTTGTTAGAACGACAAACACAATGTTTTGGAAGTCGTTGCACGGTCTAATCTTTTAGTGCCTTGTACCGTACGTAGCGCATACTATTTTTCGTAGGAACACATTTTCCACTTGTTGATAACATGCAGCCCACTGATAAAGGCCCAATAGAGGAGCCCATAATTAATTGGAAGGGAGGCTCTCACATGAATCCGGCCCAGGTACATGCTCATGGTCCCCTAAACACAAATAAGTAAATAAATAAATAAAGCTAAATGCCCATACACCAGTTCTTTAAATTCATGATTTAACAAGAGGATATTATTTCCTATGATAGTGTCGCTACATTCAGTTGATAAAATTCTTAAGCAAAGATAGAGACCAGTCTTCTTTCTCACACCATTTTCTTCCTGCAACCAGTGGACCCATACAAATCGCAGTGAACGTCGTAAATAGTTCCGGTCCATTTTTATTTTTCAATAAGAATGTCCAACCCAGCCCAACACATTGGCGGCAACACTTTATCCTCCACCTTGGTGCGCTCGCCGCGGCGCCGCCGTCCGGCCCTGTCAACATAGTGAATCGGGAGAGGACTGTAGATGTGAGTATGACAGTACGGACCCACCAAGTCCACTCCCGAACACAAGCAAAGCGCCTCTTTTACTACTTAGATGCACCCCTTGTTTTTTTACTCTAATCCACCCTGCCGATATGTGGGCCCCACATCATTTTCAACGTATAGTCAATTAACGACATAATTGCACAAATTTTTGTGAGGATTTGTTCGGAGGAGTAGGCTAAAAACTGGGTTGTGCGGTCTCTGTGGCCCATCTAACAACATGACCAACCCAGCTGTTTTTTCTTTGGGAAAATAGGTAAGCAACTATTTCTTTTTGAAGAATACCCAAGCTAGGCCTATTTGTTTTCTCCGACTTACTAGGCTACAAATCTTTCAAGATGAGGAGGGATGCATTCCGGCCTGGCCAAAGAGTTTGGTCGGTATCAGTTAAAAGTAAATGGAAAATTAGTTTCTTTTTTTGTTTTTGTTCTTCACTGATATTTTATATTTCATTGGATTTTAACATCACATAGTACTAATTTATTTTTAAATTTGTTTTAGTATGGCTAATAATTTTTGTATTAAGAATATTTTATTCCCCAGCAAAAAATTGGGAATTTTCAAAATTTCGCACATTTTTAGTTCAATTTTTTAACCCTGGTACTGACCAGAAAATGGGCAGCAATTCTAAAAATGGAAAATGGGCTGCAATAAATTCCATATGAATTAGAAAATGAGTAAAAATTATAAAAATAATAGCAAATGGGATGTACACGCCACAAATTTCGAGGCTGACTTGTTTACACAAGGCTTTGCCAGTCAACACATGATTCTAGTAGCAGTGACTGTTGGATGTCCATCCAACGGCCGACGTGCTTCTTCAATCTCTGATCTTCCTGCTCCAGCCGCCTAAACCAACACCGGCGGGACTGCCTGCTCCCTCCTCTTGTGGCCCGCTATCATGCCGCACAACCTTCACCGGCCCACCCTACTCCCTCTGTTGGCCTGGCCGCACGCAAACAACTGTCTCCTTATTACGCGAAAAAATGATTCCTCCCTACTAGCTGGGACCCAGCATAGTGGGAGGCTGACATGTGGGCCTACTAAGTTGACGGGGACGGAAGGCTTTGTAAACTTAGTCAATATGAACGGTTCTAGCTCCAGTGACCGTACGATGTCCATCCAACGGCCATAGTGCTTCTTCAAACTCTTGTCTTCTTTCTCCAGCCGCCCAAAGTAGCACTGGTCGTGCCGCCTGCTCCTGCTTCCTATGGCCGGCTGTGCTGCCGGGGAGGCCTCACCGCCCCCTACTACTTCCACCGCTGGCCAGGTCCTATGGCGATGACAGCCTCACGCCGCAGCCGAACCAGTGAACCCTCTTACTCCTTTCTGCATGGGCATCCACTGCCGCGTCTTCCCCGGCTTCGCGTCATCCCCTTCCTAGGCCTCACCGTCGTCCACCGCCTTGGTGCTCTCGGTGTGGCATGGTCAATGTGGTCAACGAACGACTTACATCGGAAGAGTATTGTACGTGGAGAGGCTGACAGCTGGGTCCACGGCCGCAGCAAGGAAGTGCCTCCTTATTACGCGCAAAATAATTATTCCTCCACCTGACAGCAGGGACCCACCGGACGGGCCACCATATTTCACAAAAAAAATGTTTCCCCCCTGACTGCTGAGACCCACCAGCTACATCTTCGCACGCAAGGAAGTGCGTCCATATTATGGGCAAAAAAATGATTCGCCCCGCTGGCTGTTGGGACCCACCAGCTACATCTTCGCACGCAAGGAAGTGCCTGACAGTCAGGACCCACCTGGTCGAAGCATACGTAGCATTGTCATTCTGGTCACGAACGTGTACGTACATACTGGTTGATGTAGAGGCGCGCACGTGTCGTAGTACAGGCGCGCACGTAGCATGTACACGTACGTAAAGCGGACAGGGTGCAAGAAAGAAAATACGGCCACGTACGTACATACGGGCGGGGTCTCGAACGCCTACTCGCACATACGTACGGCCAGGGCTCCTATACATGGCTGGGTCGGAATGGAGAAGTTGCATCGTCGTTGTGTTCATGGGGAGGCAACAGAATGTGCCGTGTTCATCGGGAAGCAACAGAACGTGTGTTGTTCATCGGGAGCCAACCGGCTTGGATGGAACAGCCGATGGAAACGAGGCCTGGCGTACCGCAGAACAGAGGAAATGGCCTTGTGTTCGACCAGCCATGGTCGAAACGGGATCCTGTTCATCAGGAGGGGTCTGGCGTACCACAAAATGGAGGAAACGGACCTCCTACGATGGAAACGGGGTCCTGTTGATCGGGAGGAGTGTGGCGTACCATAAAACGGAGGAAACGGATTGTGTTGGAGCGCTACGGTCGAAACGGGGGTCCTGTTAATCGGGAGGGGTGTGGCGTACCACAAAACGGGACCCCACGAGATACTGTTCATCTCCACCGCCGACCTCCTCCAGCCTCCACGGGGCTACTGTTCATCCACCGTTGACCTCCTCTAGCCTCCACCTGCGACTGTTCATCCATGGGCTCCTATTCATCTAGCCTCCACCGCGCACTCCTCCACCGGCTACTGTTCAACCAGCCCTCTCCACGGGATCCTGTTCAACCACCCCTCCACGGGCTACTGTTCATCCAGCCCTCCACTGGCTACTGTTCAGCCACCCCTCCACGGGGTCCTGTTCATGCAGCCCTCCATGGGGTCCTGTTCATCCACCCCTCCACGGGGTCCTATTCATCCACCGGCTCGATCGATCGGGGTACTGTTCATCCAGCGGCAACGACCTCTGCTACCACGGGGTCCTGTTCATCCAAACCACCACCGGGAATAGTTCATCCAAACCCCCCAACAACGCTCACTGTTCATCCAGAGGCAGCATCGATTGGCTTCAGTTAGTAGCAGTAGCGAAGGAATCACTCGGCTTCAGTTAACAGCAAGGGATCGATCGATCGCTCGGGTTCAGTAATGCGTAGCCTGCAGTGCAATCGCTCGGGTTTAGTTAGAGCCCAACGCCTTGATCGGGTTGAGTTAGAGCGCAACGCCTCGCACACACGCGCGTACGTACGAGAGAAACACGTATCGCTCGGCCCCCGACCACCCATCGTAACCGGGAACTCCCCGATATTTTCCTCGCCCTCGCTTCTACCATAGTTTTTTTCCATCATGGACGGCCCAAAGAATGTCATGCAGCTGCGTCTCTGGCCCGCCCAGGACGAAAAGCCCATTTTGTGTCATGATTTTTTGTCATAGAAGTAGGACCCCACCACATCTATGATGATACCGGGTTTTATCACAATTATCGTCATAGAAGTATCATAAGTATGATAGAAAAAATTTCGTTTGGCCCAAAATGTCACGGATGTGCCTTTTTTTGTAGTGCTCCTCAAGCCCGCTTGAGCATATCTGCAGGCTCCTGGTGAGCCGTGCGTCCCTCTCCCCTCCTCCCCTTCCCTTGTCGTGCACTGTAGCTAACCCACCGCCGTAGCTGTAGCTCGTTGCTGCCTCGCTCCATTGCCGTCGTAGCCACCGCTGCCGCAGCCCGTGCCCAAGCTTCGTCTCGTGCTCCTGGGTCTCCCAGGGAACCAACGCACCCCTGGCTCGCCTTGCCGAGCCCCCTAGCGCCGCCTACGTGCTCACCTGAGCTCCGGCCTCCGCCTCCCTCGTCGTCGGTGTCGTTTCCGGTGACCACCGGACGAGCCACCGACACCCAATGACGCGGCATCGCACGACAATTTAAACGGACCACGTCGCGCCCTTTCCCGTGCCCCGCAGCCCAGACCCCGTCCATGCCCGCTCATCGCTGCCTCCTTTGCGCCTTGCCATCCACCTGGCGCCGCGCTACCCCTGCCGCTACTCGCTATTGTGGGCGCCCCCTGCTGCTGCTCCACCGGCGCCACTGCTCCCCTGCGCCGACCCGCGCCCCTACTCTCATGCTGTTGCTCGCCCAAGCGTGCGCCCACCACTGACCCTGTCCTGGAGCGCCTCGCAGCCGCCCGCCGCCCGCCTCCGCGCTGCTCGTTGCCTCCCCGCACCCATCCGCCTGCCGCCGAGCCTGCCACCGCTGTTGTTGCTCCATGATACGTCTTCGTCGTATCCATAATTTTTTGTTGTTCCATGCCAATATTATACAACTTTCATATACTTTTGGCAACTTTTTATACTATTTTTGGGACTAACATATTGATCTAGTGCCCAGTGCCAGTTCCTGTTTGTTGCATGTTTTTTCGTAGAAAATCCATATCAAACGGAGCCCAAACGGGATAAAAACTGACGAAGATTTTTTTTGGAATATATGTGATTCTTGGGAAGAAGAATCAACGCGAGACGATGCCCGAGGGGGCCACGAGGCAGGGGGTGTGCCCCAGGGGGTCAGGCACACCCTGGGCCCTCGTGGCCACTCTGTAAGGCAGTTGGTGCCCTTCTTTCGTCGCAAGAAAGCCAATATCCAGATAGAAATCATGTTAAAATTTCAGGCCAATCGGAGTTACGGATCTCCAGGAATTTAAGAAACGGTGAAAGGGCGGAATCAGGGAACGCAGAAAGAAAGAGAGAGATCCAATCTCGGAGGGGCTCTCGCCCCTCTGCCGCCATGGAGGCCATGGAGCATAGGGGAAACCCTTCTCCCATCTACGGAGAAGGTCAAGGAAGAAGAAGAAGAAGGGGGGCTCTCTCCCCCTCTCTTTCGGTGGCGCCGGAACCCCGCCGGGGCCATCATCATCACCGCAATCTACACCAACACCTCTGTCATCTTCACCAACATCTCCATCACCTTCCCCCATCTATCTACAGCGGTCCACTCTCCCTCAATCCGTTGTACCCTCTACTTTAACATGGTGCTTTATGCTTCATATTATTATCCAATGATGTGTTGCCATCCTATGATGTCTGAGTAGATTTTCATTGTCCTATCGGTAATTGGTGAATTGCTATGATTGGTTTAATTTGCTTGTGTTTATGTTGATGTCCTTTGGTGCCCATCATATGAGCGCGCGCGTGGATCACACCATAGGGTTAGTTGTATGTTGATAGGAATATGTATTGGAGGGCAAGAGTGACAGAAACTTCAACCTAGCATCGAAATTGATGCATACGGGATTGAAGGGGGACCAATATATCTTAATGCTATGGTTTGGTTTTACCTTAATGAACGTTAGTAGTTGCGGATGCTTTCTAATAGTTCCAATCATAAGTGCATAGAATTCCAAGTCAGGGATGACATGCTAGCAGTGGCCTCTCCCACATAAAACTTGCTTTCGGTCTAGTAAAGTAGTCAAACTCTTAGGGACAATTTCGCAACTCCTACCACCACTTTTCCACACTCCCTATACTAACTTTATTGCTTCTTTACCTAAAACATCCCCTAGTTTTTATTTACGTGCTCTTTATATTCTTGCAAACCTATCCCATTACACCTACAAAGTACTTCTAGTTTCATACTTGTTCTAGGTAAAGCGAACGTTAAGCGTGCGTAGAGTTGTATCGGTGGTCGATAGAACTTGAGGGAATATTTGTTCTACCTTTAGCTCCTCGTTGGGTTCAACACTCTTACTTATCAAAAGAGGCTACAATTGATCCCCTATACTTGTGGGTTATCAAGACCTTTTTCTGGCGCCGTTGCCGGGGAGTTATAGCGTGGGTGAATATTCTCGTGTGTGCTTGTTTGCTTTATCACTAAGTAATTTTTATTTGTTGCTCTAAGTTGTTTTGTATATTTAGTTATGGATATGGAACACGAAATGCCAAAAAATAGGTTTACTTGCTACTCATGGAGATGGGGAACCTCCTAAAACCCTCGATGCTCATTATGTGAAAGATATTATGCACTACTTTAATAATCCTGAGAAAACCCCATTCAATTAAATAATGGGAGACACATTGGATCAACGTGAATACTTTAGGGATTATCGCTCGACTCAAAAAGGGAAACTATTATGGGATCAAATTTATATGTTGCATTGGTATGCTCGGCAACTATGCTTGAGATATGATTATACTTGTTGCTCTAGGATGAAGGCTCCACACCTTCCCTTTTCATGCGAATTTAATGATAATGAAACCTTAGCTTCTTATGCTAATGGTATATATGATTACTACGATGTGGAACGAATAGAAGAATTTGTTGCTTTTAAGGGTGCTTGTGAAATTGAATCTTGGTTTAAAGAGTTTGAAGATTTTGATGATTCAGTTTATAGACCTGAAATTTTAGTTATCCTTAAATATTGCTATGAGAATTATAAATAAAATTATTATATTGATGAATTTATTGAGAAAGTCTCCGTTGTCCAAGAAGAGACTAATATTTTGCAGGAGTCTATGGAAGAAGGAATTGATGAAACTTTGGGCTCATTGGATGAAAAAGATGGTGAGGAGAGCGAAGAACAAAAGGAGGAAGAGCGGATTAGCTACCCGTGCCCACTTTCTAATGAGAGTAACTCTTCAACTCATACATTGTTTAATTTCCCTTCATGCTTACCGAAGGATGATTGCTATGATGATTGTTATGATCTCGTTGATTCTTTTGAAATATCCCTTTTTGATGATGCTTGCTATGCTTGTGGCCAAGATGGCAATATGAATTATGCTTATGGAGATGAACTTGCTATAGTTCCTTATGTTAAACATGAAATTGTTGCTATTGCACCCACGCATGACAGTCCTATTATCTTTTTGAATTCTCCCGACTACACTATATCAGAGAAGTTTGCCCTTATTAAGGATTATATTGATGGGGTGCGTTTTACTACTACACATGATGATTTTGATAGATATCATATGCATGTGCTTGCTGCTCCTACTTGCAATTATTATGAGAGAGGAACTACATCTCCGCCTCTCCATGTTTCCAATAAGATAAAATTGCAAGAAACTGTTTATACTATGCATTGGTCTTTACTATGTGTGCATGAATTATTCTTTTATGACATGCCGATGCATAGGAAGAGAGTTAGACTTCGTTGTTGCATGATGTATGTTACTTTTTGCTCACTACTAAATCTTAAATCATTGTTAATTTAAATTGGCTTTGATATACCTTGGGATCCGGGTGGATCCATTACTTGAGCACTATATGCCTAGCTTAATGGCTTTAAAGAAAGTGCTACCATGGAGACAACCCAAAAGTTTTAGAGAGTCATTTATTTCTGTAGTGTGCTTTTATAAAGTTTAAAAATAAAAATAATGTGCCAAGATTTTCCTTTAGGATGTTTACGTTGCTTGTTGGTTTGTGCGGTGCAAGACAGAAACTTTGGCTGTAGTGCGCGATTTTACATTTTTACTGGAATGTCAAAAGGTTCTGAAACATTTTGCACTGACTTTCTATACAAATTGTTTATTTTTCATATTTTTCAGAATTTTTGGAGTACCAGAGGTATGGTGAATGTTCAGATTACTGCAGACTGTCTTGTTTAAGACATATTCTGTTTTTGATGCATAGTTTGCTTGTTTTGATGAAACTATCGATTTCTATCAGTGGATTAAGCCATGGAAAAGTTATATTACATTAGCTAGAATGCAAAAACAAAATATGAATTGGTTTTCAACAGTACTTAGAGTAGTGATTTGCTTTATTATACTAACGAATCTTACCGAGCTTTCTGTTGAGTTTTGTGTGGATGAAGTGTTCGAAGATCGAGGAGGTCTCGATGTGAGGATAAGGAGGAAAGGCAAGAGCTCAAGCTTGGGGATGCCCAAGGCACCCCAAGTAAATATTCAAGGATACTCAAGCGTCTAAGCTTGGGGATGCCCCGGAAGGCATCCCATCTTTCTTCAACAAGTATCGGTATGTTTTCGAATTCATTTCGTTCATGCGATATGTGCAAATCTTGGAGCGTCTTTTGCATTTAGTTTTCACTTTTCTTTTATGCACCATGCTAGTATGAGATAGTCCTTTGTTGATTTATATAATGCTCATTGCACTTCACTTATATTTTTTGAGTATGGATTTATAGAATGCTTCATGTGCTTCACTTATATCATTTGAAGTTTGGATTGCCTGTTTCTCTTCACATAGAAAACCGCCATTTGTAGAATGCTCTTTTTATTCACTTATATTGTTAGAGCGTGGGCATATCTTTTGTAGAAATAATTAAACTCTCTTGCTTCACTTATATATATTTAGAGACATGACAGGAATTGGTCATTCACATGGTTAGTCATAAAATCCTACATAAAATTTGTAGATCACTGAATATGATATGTTTGATTCCTTGCAATAGTTTTGAGACATAAAGATGGTGATATTAGAGTCATGCTAGTGGGTAGTTGTGGGTTGTATAAATACTTGTGTTGAAGTTTGTGATTCTCGTAGCATGCATGTATGGTGAACCGTTATGTAACGAAGTTGGAGCATGAGGTATTTATTGATTGTCTTCCTTATGAGTGGCGGTCGGGGACGAGCGATGGTCTTTTCCTACCAATCTATCCCCCCTAGGAGCATGCACGTAGTACTTTGTTTCGATGACTAATAGATTTTTGCAATAAGTATGTGAGTTCTTTATGACTAATGTTGAGTCCATGGATTATACACACTCTCACCCTTCCATCATTGCTAGCCTCTTCGGTACCGTGCATTGCCCTTTCTCACCTTGAGAGTCAGTGCAAACTTCGCCGGTGCATCCAAACCCCGTGATATGATACGCTCCATCACACATATGCCTCCTTATATCTTCCTCAAAACAGCCACCATACCTACCTATCATGGCATTTCCATAGCCATTCCGAGATATATTGCCATGCAACTTCTATCATCATCATATACATGACTTGAGCATTTATTGTCATATTGCTTTGCATGATCGTAAGATAGCTAGCATGATTTTTTCATGGCTTGTCTGTTTTTTTATGTCATTGCTACACTAGATCATTACACATCCCGGTACACCGCCGGAGGCATTCATATAGAGTCATATCTTTGTTCTAGTATCGAGTTGTAATATTGAGTTGTAAGTAAATAAAAGTGTGATGATCATAATTATTAGAACATTGTCCCATGTGAGGTTATCAAAATAAAAGTGGCCAAAGAAGCCCCCCCCAAAAAAAAGAGAGAGGCCAAAGAAGCCTACAAAAAAGAGAGAAAATGAAAAAAATGAGAGAAAAGAGAGACGGGACAATGTTACTATCCTTTTACCACACTTGTGCTTCAGAGTAGCACCATGTTCTTCATAGAGAGAGTCTCCTACATTGTCAGTTTCATATACTAGTGGGAATTTTTCATTATAGAACTTGGCTTGTATATTCCGATGATGGGCTTCCTCAAATGCCCGAGGTCTTCATGAGCAAGCAAGTTGGATGCACACCCACTGAGTTTTCAGTTTGAGCTTTCATACACTTATAGCTCTAGTGCGTTGCATGGCAATCCCTACTCCTCACATTGACATCAATTGATGGGCATCTCTATAGCCCATTGATTAGCCGCGTCGATGTGAGACTTTCTTCTTTTTTGTCTTCTCCACACAACCTCCACCATCATATTCTATTCCACCTATAGTGCTATATCCATGGCTCAAGCTCATGTATTGCGTGAAAGTTGAAAAGGTTTTAGAACGTCAAAAGTATGAAACAATTGCTTGGCTTGTCATCGGGGTTGTGCATGATTTGAATATTTTGTGTGGTGAAGATGGAGCATAGCCAGACCATATGATTTTGTAGGGATAACTTTCCTTGGCCATGTTATTTGGAAAAGACATGATTCCTTTATTAGTATGCTTGAAGTATTATTGTCTTAATGTCAAGTGATAGACTATTGCTTTGAATCACTCGTGTCTTAATATTCATGCTATGATTAGATTGCATGATAAAGATTATGCTAGGTAGCATTCCACATCAAAAATTATCTTTTTTATCATTTACCTACTCAAGGACGAGTAGGAATTAAGCTTGGGGATGCTGATACGTCTCCGTCGTATCTATAATTTTTTATTGTTTCATGCCAATATTATACAACTTTCATATACTTTGGCAACTTTTTATACTATTTTTGGGACTAACATATTGATCCAGTGCCCAGTGCCAGTTCCTATTTGTTGTATTTTTTTGTTTCGTAGAAAATCCATATCAAACGGAGCCCAAACGGGATAAAAACTGACGGATTTTTTTTGGAATATATGTGATTTTTGGGAAGAAGAATCAGTGTAAGACGATGCCCGAGGGGGCCACGAGGCAGGGGTGCGCCCTAGAGGGTCAGGCGCGCCCTGGGCCCTCGTGGCCACTCCGTAAGGCGGTTGGTGCCCTTCTTTCGCCGCAAGAAAGCCAATATCTGGATAGAAATTATGTTAAAATTTTAGCCCAGTCGGAGTTACGGATCTCCGGGAATTTAAGAAACGGTGAAAGGGCAGAATCAGGGAATGCAGAAACAAAGAGAGACAGAGAGACAAATCCAATCTCGGAGGGGCTCTCTCCCCTCCGCCGCCATGGAGGCCATGGACCAGAGGGGAAACCCTTCTCCCATCTAGGGAGAAGGTGAAGGAAGAATAAGAAGAAGGGGTGCTCTCCCCCCTCTCTTCCGGTGGCGCCGGAACGCCGTCGGGGCCATCATCATCACCGCAATCTACACCAACACCTCCGTCATCTTCACCAACATCTCCATCACCTTCCCCCATCTATCTACAGCGGTCCACTCTCCTGCAACCCGTTGTACCCTCTATTTGAACATGGTGCTTTATGCTTCACATTATTATCCAATGATGTGTTGCCATCCTATGATGTCTGAGTAGATTTTCGTTGTCCTATTGGTAATTGGTGAATTGCTATGATTGGTTTAATTTTATTGTGGTTATGTTGTTGTCCTTTGGTGCCCATAATATGAGCGCGCGCATGGATCACACCATAGGGTTAGTTGTATGTTGATAGGACTATGTATTGGAGGGCAAGAGTGACAGAAGCTTCAACCTAGCATAGAAATTGATGCATACGGGATTGAAGGGGGCCAATATGTCTTAATGCTATGGTTGGGTTTTACCTTAATGAACGTTAGTAGTTGCGGATGCTTGCTAATAGTTCCAATCATAAGTGCATAGAATTCCAAGTTAGGGATGACATGCTAGCAGTGGCCTCTCCCACATAAAACTTGCTATCGGTCTAGTAAAGTAGTCGATTGCTTAGGGACAATTTCGCAACTCCTACCACCACTTTTCCACACTCGCTATACTAAATTTATTGCTTCTTTACCTAAAACAGCCCCTAATTTTTATTTACGTGCTCTTTATATTCTTGCAAACCTATCCCGTTACACCTACAAAGTATTTCTAGTTTCATACTTGTTCTAGGTAAAGCGAACGTTAAGCGTGCGTAGAGTTGTATCTGTGGTCGATAGAACTTGAGGGAATATTTGTTCTACCTTTAGCTCCTCGTTGGGTTCGACACTCTTACTTATCGAAAGAGGCTACGATTGATCCCCTATACTTGTGGGTTATCACTCAACCACCGCCCCGCTAGCCCAGCAGCGCTGCTGCCTGCTACTGGCATCGCCGCGCCTCGCCATGCCCTTGCCACTGCCGTCGCCAGCCGCCTGGGCCACTCGCCCGTGCCCCGGGTTCGCCCGATGGAGCACTGCGTCCGCGCCCGTTTAGCTGGCCGCCCCGATTGGCCCTTCGGGCCACTGCCAGCGGGGCCCCACTGCCCCCTTTTCTTTAAAAAAGGAGTAAAAAATATAATAATAGTTAACTGATTAATTAATTGATTAACCTTGTTAAATTACCCTGAGTAACTAAACTTAGTTAATTAAAGATGTTAGATTAGTTAGGTCAATGACAGATGGGCCCCACTGCCCTGTTTGACCAGTCAACGGCCAGTCTTGACTGCTGACGTCATGATGACGTCATGATCATGCAATAACTCCGTTTTAGATTTAATATTAATCCCAGAATGTTGTCTAACTCTTTGAAAATTCATAGAAAATTATCCGTAACTCGGATGAAAATACTTTGTACATGAAAGTTTCTCAGAACGACGAGACGTATCCGAATATGCGGTCTGTTAATCTGTCACATGGCCCTAGCATAGCGAACATGCAACCTTTCCCCTCCATTTCGTCTGTCCAAATATGCCAAACTTCGGGAAAACATTCCTGGATGTTATCCCCCTTCGCCGGTATCGTGTAGCTTTGCGTTAGAGCACCCCTAGCGCTGCTTATTGCCTGTCATGCATTTGTTTGCTCTGTATTTACTGTTTCTTCCCCCTCTTCTCTCCGGTAGACCCCGAGACCACTGTCGATGCCGCTGTGATCGACTACGTCGACAACGACCCCTTCTTCCCTGTCAGTGGAGCTTCCAGGCAAGCCCCCCCTTTGATCATCCCGATATCGCCCATTCCATTCTCTCATGCTTGCATTAGATTTTGCTACTGTAATTGATTGATCCTATTCTGATGCATAGCCTGCTTTTGTAACCTCTCATTGTACCTTACCTGCTTATCCTAAATTGCTTAGTATAGGTTGGTTAGTGATCCATCAGCGACCCCCACCTTGTCCTTATTGCCCCTGCTTCATCATCAACGACTCGATCAACGTGATCGACGACCAGAGCCTGACACCTCACATCACATCACGCCCCTCTTGTTGCTCGAATCTGTAGAGTTACCATCAAGTGACGAGGGTGGTACCTCATACATCACTCCTGAGGAGATCTCTATAGTGTAGCTATTTGGTCGTGGTCATCGAGGGTGATTCCTCCTTAACCACTTCCGTACGACTCTGTCGTGCAACCCCTCAAGTGTGAACCTCGAGGGTGGTTCCTCTTATGTTCACCTTGAGGATTACATCAAGTGGAATCCATCGAGGGTGATTCCTCGGGTTTTCCCCTTGATGTTTGGACACACGGTTACCTTGAATTTACTTGAGACCTTTGGGAAAGTCGGGCGGGCCCGGAGAGCACCCACAAGTTAATTACGTGGCACGGTCGGGCATTCTGGGCCCTTGCCATAACTCCACGATACGGGGCGACGGGGTCACATCGATTGTGAGTCTCTGCTCATCTCCGCGGGCTAATAATACACTAATGGTTTGGGCATTTGTTTTGAGTTGGCCTTTGGCCTTTACGCACTAACCACCACATGAGAATAGTTATAGGCCTCGACAATGTAGTATCAGCCGAAGCTTTGCCGGACATCCAGTTCAGCATTGCGGCACGGCTGGGCCGGCACCATCCATGTAGAGGTGGAGCCTGGACCCGCCCTGCACGCAACGACCCGGAGTGCAGTGGGCGATGGGCCCAGACCGCAGAGTGCTTAGGACGTAGACTGGCGGGGGCCTCTCTGCTGAGCCTAGGCAGGGCTACGATGTGTTGATCTTCCGAGGCCGGGCATTGACCCAAAAAAGTGTGTTGGCCAGAGTAATCAAGTGTGTTGGAAAATGTGGTGCACCCCTGCAGGGACGATTATCTATTAATAGTCGTGTCCACGGTAACGGACGTTCGGACTTATATCCTGATCTTTTACAACTAGAAAGGGATACTTGGATATGTGGCTCCAGGATTGCTTTCTCGCAGGGAGTCGAGGAAGGATCTCTGGGCATTAATGCTACAACATGCTTGTTAATTATAAACTGCTCTTCTTTACTCTTCTACATGCTACAAGATGCTTGGAGCTACTTGAAGTTGCTAGTGTTCGATAGGCTAGGCCTTCCCCTCTATTCTAGCATTCTGTAGTTTAGTCCACAGATACAACCCTTCCATTTGATACCAATGCATACTTAGTATAGACCTGATGCTTGCGAGTACTTTGGATGAGTACTTAGGGTTGCTTTCCTACCCCTTTTCCCCTTTCTTTCTTCTTTCTAGTTGATGCAACCAGATGGTGGATCCCTGGAGCCAGATGCCACCACGGACGGATACTACTTCATGGAGACCGCTGATGACCAGGAGTAGTTAGGAGGTCCTAGGCAGGAGGCCTTGCCTCTTCGATCGTGTTCTTTTGTGCTAGCCCTCTTAAGGCATCCTTGTTTAACTTATGCATGTACTCAGATATTGTTGCTTCCGTTGACGCTTGTGTAACGAGCTTGTATTCGAGCCCTCGAGGCCCCTGGCTTGTAATATAAAGCTTGTATTATTTCTATTTCTGTCTAGAGTTGTGTTGTGATATCTTCCCGTGAGTCCCTGATCTTGATCGTACACATTTGCGTGTATCATTAGTGTACGGTCGAATCGGGGGCGTCACAAGTTGGTATCAGAGCCGACTGCCTGTAGGAACCCCCTTTCCAACTCCTTGGCCGAAGTTGAGTCTAGTCTTGGAAAAACTGTTTTACTAACATGGATGTGTGGCTTACGGGCCCACGTCGCCACTGGGTGGTATTAGTATCTTTTACTCCTCGTCTATACTCTGGGACTCTGATATCTCTTCTTTTCAGGTTAAATGATTTTGCTAAATCTAACATTAGGATCTCGTGATCACATCCACCCAGAGGTTTGTATTACCCCTTTCTCGAATTAAGGGCCAAGTTCTGCTTCACAATATTCACTGACCACAGGATCCTCTTATAGAGGGCACCATGTGTTGTCACTTGCAAATCCCTCGCTCAAGTGGTTTTCCCCGATGTTGATGTAGCCTTTGCTATGTCTCGTTGATATATCCCTCCATCGCGTGCATGTCTGTCGCCTAGTATGTCTAGGGTGTTTCTCTTATCTGAATTCCAACGTGTAATTGGCCCCACATGTATCTGTATGTCTTCAATGACTACTGCTTTGTACATATTGCGCCTTTGCTCATTGTTCGGTTACATCATGAATGACTCCATACACTTGCTCCACCCCTTGCTAAACTACCCCCTGTTGCATTTAAGTAGGATGGTTAGAACCGCTGGTCGTGGCCGTGGTGGCGGCAATCCACCACCTCCCGAATACATGGCCGGAATGATACATCAATTGAGCTGAATCACCAGTTTATGGAAAATGTAACGGCTTAGTTCACACGCCCCAATATGAATCAACAACCCGCCCTAGTGACTCTGCAAGACTTTGCACGTCTTAACCTTGTCATCTATCACAACTCAACTCAACCCCTTGATGCTGATGACTCGCTCCGTGACATCACTTCTGAGTGGGAGTCTGCTGATGTAGCCCCACAAACTATGTCACCTTCGCAGCTTATTACCTGAAAGGTCCCGCTGCTCAATGGTAGGACAACCACAGGTGATCCTTACCTGTTGGAACCGCCATCACTTGGCCAGAATTCCAAGCTGCATTCCACAAGCCAATGACGAACCACCATGGTTAGTCACAATGTTTCCGTTGAACTTGAAGGGTCGGAATCCCATGTTTCCCCCATTGTTTTGAAGTCACCCATTATCGACCTCATTCTGGGAATGGAATGGTTGGAAACACATACTGTTTCTATCATTTGCGCCACTAGAACCGTCCATCTGCTACATCCTTCAAATGAGATAGTGAGCTGCCATGCTCCTCTTGTTCGAAATACCGAAGCATGGATTTATCTCTTGAATGCGTGAAATGCTTCTCCTTTTGTGAGAATTGAAAACGTTACATCGAATTTTGAAGCCTCTGTCTGGTCTACGTTCTCGTTCAAGCTAAACGTCGCACCCGTCTGAGGGCTGTCAAATTTCAAAAGTTCAGTGGTCAAATCCTTTTGAAGATGAAGCCACTTGGGAACGTGAGGATCGTCTTCCTGATGAATACCCCGCTTTGTTTCCTTCTACCGCCTAAAATCTTGGGACGAGATTTCTTGTAGTGGAGGAGAATTGTGACGCCCGGATAATTAAGCTACAGGAATCCCCTGCTAATGATGCCATGTCCAAATCGCAATCCAAATTCAAGTTCAAACTAAAGTCCAAAATTCAAATTTCTCAAACATGCAAACTAAAATGTTCAAAGGGTGGAAAATAATCCCTGGATATTTGTCATGTGGTGTCGTCTCAACAGATTTAGATGGTGCCCTATTTAACGTGAATGCAGTCGTCTTTAAAGCATAACCCCAAAACGATAGCAGTAAATCGGTAAGAGACATCATAGATCGTACCATGTCTAATAAAGTACGGTTACGACGTTCGGACACACCATTACGCTGTGGTGTTCCAGGTGGCATGAGTTGCGAAACTATTCCACATTGTTTCAAATGAAGACCAAACTCATAACTCAAATATTCACCTCCATGATCAGATCGTAGAAACTTTATTTTCTTGTTATGATGATTTTCCACTTCACTCTGAAATTCCTTGAACTTTTCAAATGTGTCAGACTTATGTTTCATTAAGTAGATATACCCATATCTGCTCAAATCATCTGTGAAGGTCAGAAAATAACGATACTCGCGCGAACCTCAACACTCATCAGACCGCATACATCAGTATGTATTATTACCAACAAGTCAGTTGCTCGCTCCATTGTTCCGAAGAACGGAGTCTTAGTCATCTTGCCCATGAGGCATGGTTCGCAAGCATCAACTGATTCCAAAAGCCCATCAGCATGGAGTTTCTTCATGCACTTTACACCAATATGACCTAAACGACAGTGCCACAAATAAGTTTATTATCCTTGTTCATGATAATCGTTTATTATCCATGCTAGAATTGTATTGATAGGAAACTCAGATACATGTGTTGATACATAGACAACACCATGTCCCTAGTAAGCCTCTAGTTGACTAGCTCGTTGATCAATAGATGGTTACGATTTCCTGACCATGGACATTGGATGTTGTTGATAATGGGATCACATCATTAGGAGAATGATGTGATGGACAAGACCCAATCCTAAGCCTAGCACAAAGATCGTGTAGTTCGTATGCTAAAGCTTTTCTAATGTCAAGTATCATTTCCTTAGACCATGAGATTGTGCAACTCCCGGATACCGTAGGAGTGCTTTGGGTGTGCCAAACGTCACAACGTAACTGGGTGGCTATAAAGGTTCACTACAGGTATCTCCGAAAGTGTCTGTTGGGTTGGCATGAATCGAGACTGGGATTTGTCACTCCGTGTAAACGGAGAGGTATCTCTGGGCCCACTCGATAGGACATCATCATAATGTGCACAATGTGACCAAGGAGTTGATCATGGGATGATGTGTTACGGAACGAGTAAAGAGACTTGCCGGTAACGAGATTGAACAAGGTATCGGATACCGACGATCGAATCTCGGGCAAGTATCGTACCGATGGACAAAGGGAATTGTATACGGGATTGATTGAATCCTTGACATCGTGGTTCATCCGATGAAATCATCGTGGAGCATGTGGGAGCCAACATGGGTATCCATATCCTGCTGTTGGTTATTGACCGTAGAGTTGTCTCGGCCATGTCTGCATGACTCCCGAGCCCGTAGGGTCTACACACTTAAGGTTCGATGATGCTAGGGTTATAGGGAATAGATGTACGTGGTTACCGGATGTTGTTCGGAGTCCTGGATGAGATCCCGGATGTCACGAGGAGTTCCAGAATGGTCCGGAGGTAAAGATTTATATATGGGAAGTCATCATACGGTCACCGGAATAATTCGGGGGTTACCGGTATTGTACCGGGACCACCAGAGGGGTTCCGGGGGTCCACCGGGAGGGTCCACCTGCCCCGGAGGGCCCTATGGGTTGTATGTGGAGAGGGACCAGCCCCTCAGTGGGCTGGGAGCCTCCCCCCTAGGGCCCATGCGCCTAGGGTTTGGGGGAACCCTAAGGGGGGGGGGGGGCGCCCCCCTTGCCTTGGGGGGCAAGGCAACCCCCCTTGGCCGCTGCCCCCTCCTCAGATTGGATCTGAGGGGGCCGGCCCCCCTCTCCCTTGCCCCTATATATATGTGGGGGGTGGGAGGGCAGCCGCACCCAAGTCTTGGCGCAGCCCTTCCCTTCTCCCAAGTCCTCCTCTTCTCCCGCGGTGCTTGGCGAAGCCCTGCAGGATTGCCACGCTCCTCCTTCACCACCATGCCGTCGTGCTGCTGCTGGATGGAGTCTTCCCCAACCTCTCCTTCACCCCTTGCTGGATCAAGGCGTAGGAGACGTCACCGGGCTGTACGTGTGTTGAACGCGGAGGTGCCGTCCGTTCGGCACTAGGATCATCGGTGATTTGGATCACGACGAGTACGACTCCATCAACCCCGTTCACTTGAACGCTTCCGCTTAGCGATCTACAAGGGTATGTAGATGCACTCTCCTTCCCCTCGTTGCTAGATTACTCCATAGATTGATCTTGGTGATGCGTAGAAAATTTTGAATTTCTGCTACGTTCCCCAACAGTGGCATCATGAGCTAGGTCTATGCGTAGTTTCTATGCACGAGTAGAACACAAGTTGTTGTGGGCGTCGATTTTGTCAATTTGCTTGCCGTTACTAGTCTTATCTTGATTCGGCGGCATCGTGGGATGAAGCGGCCCGGACCGACTTACACGTACTCTTACGTGAGACTGGTTCCACCGACTGACATGCACTAGTTGCATAAGGTGGCTAGCGGGTGTCTGTCTCTCCCACTTTAGTCGGATTGGATTCGATGAAAAGGGTCCTTATGAAGGGTAAATAGAAATTGGCATATCACGTTGTGGTTTTCGTGTAGGTAAGAAATGTTCTTGCTAGAAACCTATAGCAGCCACGTAAAAACTTGCAACAACAATTAGAGGACGTCTAACTTGTTTTTGCAGCATATGCCTTGTGATGTGATATGGCCAAAAGGATGTGATGACTGATATATGTGATGTATGAGATTGATCATGTTCTTGTAATAGGAATCACGACTTGCATGTTGATGAGTATGACAACCGGCAGGAGCCATAGGAGTTGTCTTAATTTATTTATGACCCGCGTGTCAACATAAACGTCATGTAATTACTTTACTTTATTGCTAAAGCGTTAGCCATAGTAGTAGAAGTAATAGATGACGAGACAACTTCAAGAAGACACGATGATGGAGATCATGGTGTCATGCCGGTGACAACGATGATCATGGAGCCCCGAAGATGGAGATCAAAAGGAGCAAAATGATATTGGCCATATCATGTCACTATTTGATTGCATGTGATGTTTATCATGTTTTACATCTTATTTTCTTAGAACGACGGTAGCTTAAATAAGATGATCCCTCGCAATAATTTCAAGAAAGTGTTCCCCCTAACTGTGCACCGTTGCGAAGGTTCGTTGTTTCGAAGCACCACGTGATGATCGGGTGTGATAGATTCTAACGTTCGAATACAACGGGTGTAAGCCAGATTTACACACGCAATACACTTAGGTTGACTTGACGAGCCTAGCATGTACAGACATGGCCTCGGAACACGGAAGACCGAAAGGTCGAGCATGAGTCGTATAGAAGATACGATCAACATGAAGATGTTCACCGATGTTGGCTAGTCCGTCTCACGTGATGATCGGACACGGCCTAGTTAACTCGGATCATGTTTCACTTAGATGACTAGAGGGATGTCTATCTGAGTGGGAGTTCATTAAATAATTTGATTAGATGAACTCAATTATCATGAACATAGTCTAAATTGTCTTTGCAAATATGTTGTAGATAAATAGCTCACGTTGTAGCTCCCTGTTTCAATATGTTCCTAGAGAAAGATTAAGTTGAAAGATATTGTAAGCAATGATGCGGACTAGGTCCGTAGTCCGAGGAGTGTCCTCACTGCTACACAGAAGGCTTACGTCTTTGATGCACCGCTCGATGTGCAAACCCCTACAACGTCATATGTGGATGTTGTGAACACCTGACAGACACATCCTGATGACTACTTGATAGTTTAGTGCACCATACTTTACGGCTTAGAATCGGGATTCCAATGACGCTCTGAACGCCATAGAACATATGAGATGTTCCAAGAGCTGAAATTGGGATTTCAGGCTCATGCCCGTGTTGAGAGGTATGAGACCTCTGACAGGTTCTTTTGCCAACAAGATGGAGGAGAATAGCTCAACTAGTGAGCATGTGCTCAGAATGTCTGGGTGCTACAATCACTTAAATCAAGTGGGAGTTAAACTTCCAGATAAGATAGTGATTGATAGAGTTCTCTAGCCACTATCACTAAGCTACTAGATCTTCGTGATGAAATATGACATGCAAGGGATGGAGTTGATCCCGGAGCTGTTCGCGGTGCTTAAGACTGCAAAAGGTAGAAATCAAGAAGGAGCATCAAGTGTTGATGGATTAACAAGACTACTGGTTTCAAGAAGGGTAAGGGCTAGAAGGGAAACTTCATGGATGGCAAACCAGTTGCCGCTCCAGTGAAGGAACCCAAGGTTGAACCCAAACCCGAGACTAAGTGCTTCTATTGCAAAGGGAACGGTCACTGGTAGCGGAATTACCCCAAATGCATGGTAGATAAGAAGGCTGGAAACTTCAACAAAGTATATACGTGTGTACCTCACTAGTACTCCTGGTAGCACCTGGGTATTGGATACCGGTTCAGTTGCTATTATTGGTGACTTGAAGCAAAAGCTAGGACTAAACGGAGACTGGCTAAGGGCGAGGTGACGATGTGTGTTGGAAGTGTTTCCAAAGTTGATGAGATCACCATCGCACGCTCCATCTGCCTTCGGGATTAGTATTGAACCTAGATAAATGTTATCAGGTGTCTACGTTGAGCATGAATATGATTAGATCATGTTCATTGCAATACGGTCATTCATTTAAGTTAGAGAATAATGGTTATTCTGTTTACATGAATGATACCTTTCATGGTCATGCACCATATGTGAATGGTTCATTGAATGTCGGTCGTGGTAATACACATGTTCACACCAAAAGATGTAGAGTTAATAATGATAGTACCACTTTCTCGTGGCACTGCCGCTTAGGTCATATTGGCGTAAGATGCATGAAGAAACTCCATGTCGATGGATGTTTGGAGTCACTTGATTTTGAATCACTTGACACATGCGAGCCATGCCTCATGGGCAGGATGACTAAGACCCCGTTTTCAGGTACAATGAAACGGGCAAGTGACTTGTTGGAAATCATACATGCTGATGCATGTGATCCAATGAGAATTGAAGCGTGCGGTGGATATCGCTATTTTCTCATCTTCACTGACGATTTGAGTATATATAGGTATATTTACTTAATGAAGCACAAGTCTGAAACGTTTTAAAAGTTCAAGCGATTTCAGAGTGAAGTTAAGAATCATCATAACAAGAAGGGATCATGTTCCTACGATCTGATCAAAAGGGGGTTTTCTGAGTTATGAGTTTGGCAATCACTTAAGACATTGAGGAATTGTTTCACAGTTGAAGCCACCTGGAACACCATAGGGTAATGGTGTGTTCGGACGTCGTAATCGAACCTTATGAGATATGGTGCGATCTATGATGTCTCTTAACGATCTACCGTTTTCATTTTGAGGTTATGCGTTAGAGACAGCTGCATTCACTTTAGATAGGACACCATCTAAGTCCGTTGAGACGATGTCGTATGAACATTGGTTTGGCAAGAAACCAAAGTTGTCGTTTCTTAATGTTTGGGGCTGCGATGCTTAAGGCTTCAGCCAGAGAAGCTCGAACCCAAAGCGGACAAACACATCTTCATAGGATACCCAAAGGTGACAGTAGGGTATACCTTCTATCTCAGATCCGAGGGCAAATTGTTTGTCGCTAAGAACGGGTCCTTTCTCGAGAAGAAGTTTCTCTTGAAAGAATTGAGTGGGAGGAAGATAGAACTTGATGAGGTTGTCGAACCTTTATTTCAACCAAAGAATGATGCAACACAGAAAGATGTTTTCTGTGGCACCTACGTCTGTTGAATAGGAAGTTAATGATAGTGATCATGAAGCTTCGGATCAAGTTGCTATCGAACCTCGTAGGTCGACAAGGATATGTACTACTCCTAAGTGGTACGGTAATCCTGTCTTAGATATCATGTTGTTAGACAACAATGAACCTACGAGCTATGGAGAAGCGATGGTGGGCCCGTATTTTGACAAATGGTTAGAAGCCATGAAATCCGAGATAGGATCAATATATTAGAACAAAGTTTGGTGAACTTGCCCAATGATCGGCAAGCCATTGAGATAAATGGATCTTTAAGAAGAAGACGGACGTGGGCGGTAATGTTACCGTCTATGAATCTCGACTTGTGGGAAAGAGTCTTTTCACAAGTTCAAGGAGTTGACTACGATGAGAATTTCTCACCCGTAGCGATGCTTAAGTCCGTCGGAATCATGTTAGCATTAGCTGTATTTTTCGATTATGAAATCTAACAGATGGATGTCAAAGCAAGTTTTCTTACCAGTTTTCGTAAGAAAAAGTTGTATGTGATACAATAAAAGGTTTTGTCGATCCTAAGGATGCTAAAAGGTATGCTGGCACCAGCGATCCTTCTATGGACTAGAGCAAGCATCTCGGAATCGGAATATATGCTTTGATGGAGTGATCAAAGCTTTTAGGTTTATACAATGTTTGCTAGAAACTTGTATTTACAAGAAAGTGAGTGGGAGCACTACAACATTTCTGATAAGTATATGTGGATGACATATTGTTGGTCCGAAATAATGTAGAATTTCTGGAAAGCATAAATGGTTGTTTGAAGAGTATTTTTCAAAGGAAGACCTGGATAAAGCTGCTTACATACTGGGCATCAAGATCTATAGAGATAGATCAAGACGCCTGATGATACTTTCAAAGAACGCACACCTTGACATGTTTTTGAAGGAGTTCAAAATAGATCAGTCAAAGAAGGGGTTCTTACCTGAGTTGTAAGGTGTGAAGTTGAGTAAGACTCAAAGCTTGACCACGGCAGAAGAAAGAGGAAGGATGAAGGTCATCCCCTATACTCTTGTCATAGGCTCTATACGGTATGCCATGCTGAGTACCGCACCTGATGTGTGCCTTGCCACATGTCTGGCAAGAGGGTACAAAAGTGATCTAGGAGTAGATCACCAGATAGCGGTCAAAATTATCCTTAGAGGAATAAGGAAATGTTTCTCGGTTATGGAGGTGATAAAGAGTTCGACGTAAAGAGTTACGTCGATGCAAGCTTAACACCTATCCGGATAGCTCTGAGTAGAGATACCGGATACATATAATGAAGCAATAATTTGGAATAGCTCCAAGTGGAACGTGGTAGCAGCATCTACCATATAAAGTTTTGCGAAATACATAGGGATCTGAATATGGCAAGACCCGTTGACTACAACCTGTCTCACAAGCATAACATGATCAAACCCAGAACTCTTTGAGTGTTTATCACATAGTGATGTGAACTAGATCATTGAGTCTAGTAGACTCTTGGATGTTGGTCACATGGCGATGTGACCTGTGAGTGTTAATCACATGGCGATGTGAACTAGATTATTGACTCTAGTGCAAGTGGGAGACTGTTGGAAATATGCCCTAGAGGCAATAATAAATTGGTTATTATTATATTTCCTTGTTCATGATAATCGTTTATTATCCATGCTAGAATTGTATTGATAGGAAACTCAGATACATGTGTGGATACATAGACAACACCATGTCCCTAGTAAGCCTCTAGTTGACTAGCTCGTTGATCAATAGATGGTTACGATTTCCTGACCATGGACATTGGATGTCGTTGATAATGGGATCACATCATTAGGAGAATGATGTGATGGACAAGACCCAATCCTAAGCCTAGCACAAAGATCGTGTAGTTCGTATGCTAAAGCTTTTCTAATGTCAAGTATCATTTCCTTAGACCATGAGACTGTGCAACTCCCGGATACCGTAGGAGTGCTTTGGGTGTGCCAAACGTCACAACGTAACTGGGTGGCTATAAAGGTTCACTATAGGTATCTCCGAAAGTGTCTGTTGGGTTGGCATGAATCGAGACTGGGATTTGTCACTCCGTGTAAACGGAGAGGTATCTCTGGGCCCACTCGGTAGGACATCATCATAATGTGCACAATGTGACCAAGGAGTTGATCACGGGATGATGTGTTACGGAACGAGTAAAGAGACTTACCAGTAACAAGATTGAACAAGGTATCGGATACCGACGATCGAATCTCGGGCAAGTATCGTACCGATGGACAAAGGGAATTGTATACGGGATTGATTGAATCCTTGACATCGTGGTTCATCCGATGAAATCATCGTGGAGCATGTGGGAGCCAACATGGGTATCCATATCCTGCTGTTGGTTATTGACCGGAGAGTTGTCTCGGCCATGTCTGCATGACTCCCGAGCCCGTAGGGTCTACACACTTAAGGTTCGATGACGCTAGGGTTATAGGGAATAAATGTATGTGGTTACCGAATGTTGTTCGGAGTCCCGGATGAGATCCCGAACGTCATGAGGAGTTCCGAAATGGTCCGGAGGTAAAGATTTATATATGGGAAATCATCATACGGTCACCGGAATAATTCGGGGATTACCGGTATTGTACCGGGACCACCGGAGGGGTTCCGGGGGTCCACCGGGAGGGTCCACCTGCCCCGGAGGGCCCTATGGGCTGTATGTGGAGAGGGACCAGCCCCTTAGTGGGCTGGGCGCCTCCCCCCCTAAGGCCCATGCGCCTAGGGTTTGGGGGAACCCTAAAGGGGGGGCGCCCCCCTTGCCTTGGGGGGGCAAGGCAACCCCCTTGGCCGCCGCCCCCTCCTTAGATTGGATCTGAGGGGCCCGGCCCCCCTCTCCCTTGCCCCTATATATATGTGGGGGGTGGGAGGGCAGCCGCACCCAAGTCTTGGCGCAGCCCTTCCCTTCTCCCAAGTCCTCCTCTTCTCCCGCGGTGCTTGGCGAAGCCCTGCAGGATTGCCACGCTCTTCCTTCACCACCATGCCGTCATGCTGCTGCTGGATGGAGTCTTCCCCAATCTCTCCTTCACCCCTTGCTGGATCAAGGCGTAGGAGACGACACCGGGCTGTACGTGTGTTGAACGCGGAGGTGCCGTCCGTTCGGCACTAGAATCATCGGTGATTTGGATCACGACGAGTACGACTCCATCAACCCCGTTCACTTGAACGCTTCCGCTTAGCGATCTACAAGGGTATGTAGATGTACTCTCCTTCCCCTCGTTGCTAGATTACTCCATAGATTGATCTTGGTGATGCGTAGAAAATTTTGAATTTCTGCTACGTTCCCCAATAGTTTGCTTATTTTTGTGTCGTTGATTTGACCAACCAAATACATGTTACATGTCATGAAAAGCATACCTGTGGATTCATATGCAGATGGAGTTTGAAACATATACTTTTCATCATATATAATACAACATATATTTGGCTACTCATAGTCAAGTTTCCTATGCACATGTCCGGACAGTAGTAGTTTTTTATATTATTTTCTTTACATGAAAAACTAGAACACGTCTATCATTCTTTTGAAAAGAACGAGCACATCCACTCTCGCCTTGAAATAGCTTCATGTCTCGTGCCCGTTCTTTAAAAATGTCGGCAGGAGGATTGTGAAATCCATTTGATAAGAAAAGATGCATTACAAGAATGCCCTCAAAAGGAGGAAAGCACTGCAAAAAGGCAATAAAAAAGAAAGAGGAGGAAAAAGGACCCCGCCGGCACCACCACAAACCCAAGCCCTGCCATCAATCATGCACGTCATCGGAATCCATCACCGGGATCTTCAAGGTGCCTCCAGGTAGGAAAACGATGTTGAGGACACCGCCGTCACCGGATCTGACATATTCTAATCTTAGATTTTTCATCCGAAGATCTCACGCCATGAGGTACAAAAGGCAATCAGCTTCAAAATGGTACCACTAAGAAGGAAGACAACATCCGTGGACGCTGTTACTGTTGGCAGCGACATGGTGGATGCATGATTTTCATTCGGAGCCAAGTCTTCCGCCAACAATCCCAGGATTCGATGCCACCTAGCGCCACTGGGCAGAACGAGATCAAACACACACTATCAGAAAATGGGCCGGTCGCCGCCGCACAGAGGAACTCGACGATCACACGCCAACTTGCATGTTTACACCGGTGCACACAAGACCTGGACGAGCCATGCCGGATCTGGCCATCCTCTACCTCCGTGCGATGAATTGGGCGATAATTTGCACCACATCGTCCATAAAAACCTAAGAGAAAATCGATCTTGACGGCCCACACCGCCACACGATGGAACTCGGTGAAATCCAAGCCAAAACTGAGCGGCCCGCACCACCCGCACAAGAACAGGACTACATGTGTTGGATTTGGTCCGCTCAAGTCTTCTCCAGCACTACACAGGGACACGCCTCCTGAAGAGAAGAAACCACCAACAACCTCTGACACTCCCACCCTCCACCAACCAAACGCCGCAGCAACTAGCGCACAACGCTGCATCGTAGCGCATCTCCAGTGGCGCCCAACCCTCCACCCACTAGCCGACATCGCCACCCGTGGCCTTCTCGCGTCGATGACACGCGGCAAGCCACCACTCGCCGCCATGGCGCGCCAGACCGCGATGACCCGTGCCTCCACTTGGCTCAGTTGCCTCATGCAACCCACCTCGCACACGGCCTTTGCCTGGCGGCGCTCGCCGCCGCCACCGGGAGGAGGGGATGGAGGTGTGGCGGCGCCCAGGTCACCCGCCGGGAGCGACACGCGGCAACGTCCATGGCTGGTAATTTTGTTGGAAACTCCACATGCCCGCCCCTGAATCCCCCGGTGGCAAAGCTGACTCAGCAAAAGCAAGCACGTCCTCGTCATCACCATCAGCAGCAGCCAAAAACAGCAGCGAAAAACGACCCCAAAACAGGCGCCCGCTGCTCCGCGGGCCCGTTCCGCGCCGGCGCCGGCACGCGCAAATCCCAAAAACGGAAACGAAAACGAAAACGAATCACACAGCCCGCCTGCGCCACGCCGTACCACTCTCTCAATTAAAATTACACACTCTCAAAACAAAAACGATTCGCGCGCGCTCACTCCTCGCCCGCTCCTCCCTTCCCCCGCCTCCGTTCAAAACGATTCAAGTTTCCACGCCCTCCGAAAACAAATTTCCCTCCTAATCCTCCAGATCGGCGAACGAATTTCTAAATCGCTGCGCCGCTTCCCCCCCAAACCTTCGAATCCAAAAGCCAATGGCGGCCTCCTCTCCCTCCATTTCAATCCCCCCCGCGCCTCCGCCTCCTACATAATCGCCTCTGCCCGAGCCTGCCACACTCCTCCTCCTCCTCCTGCCCTCCGCCGCCGCCCGCATACCCCTGCCCCCGCCGCCCCGCCGCGCCCGGAGTCGGAGGAGGAGCAGCCGCGCGATGGCCGACAAGGAGAACTCCGCCTACGCCGCCGCCGCCGCCGCCGCGCCCCGCATGACCCGCGCATCCACCAAGCGCGCTGCCGCCGTCACCGCCGTCGCCGTCGCCGCCAAGCGCAAGCGCGTCGCGCTCAGCGAGATCCCCACGCTCCCCAACGGCGCCCCCCAGCCGCACGCCAAGCCCAAGAAGCCGTCGTCCCAAGTCGCCAATCCCAAGAAGAGGTCCATCTCGTCCCTGTCCCAGTCCCTCCCCGCGCCCAAGCCGGCGACCGACGCGGCCGACGAGACCGGCGACCCGCAGCTCTGCGCTCCGTACGCGTCCGACATCTACTCCTACCTCCGATCCATGGAGGTGCGCGCCGTTCTTCCCCGGTCACATCGGTTTAATCAATTTCCTCGCTCGTTGCTGGGTTCTGACGAGCTGTGTGACTGCGTCACAGGTCCAGGCGAAGCGGCGGCCGGCGGCGGATTACATCGAGAGGGTGCAGGTGGACGTCACCCCCAATATGCGCGGCATCCTCGTCGACTGGCTCGTCGAGGTCGCCGAGGAGTACAAGCTCGTCTCCGACACGCTCTACCTCACCGTCTCATACATCGACCGCTTCCTCTCGGCCAACTCCCTCAACCGTCAGAAGCTGCAGCTCCTCGGCGTCTCGGCCATGCTCATTGCCTCGTAAGCCCCCGTTTTGTCCCCATTTCTATGCAGAATGTTCAGTTAAACCAAGAATTTAGCCTGACTTGAGATCCGTTGTGTGGATCCAGTAAGTACGAGGAGATCAGCCCCCCAAACGTGGAGGACTTCTGCTACATCACTGACAACACCTACATGAAGCAGGAGGTGTGTGTTCTTCTCTTGCTTGCTTGGTTCATCTGTGTTAGATCTTGCAATTGGTCGATGCTAGCTTAGAGTGCTGATCTGGGTTCTTGTGGGCATGTGCAGCTTGTTAAGATGGAGAGGGATATACTAAACAATCTCAAGTTTGAGATGGGCAATCCTACCGCTAAGACCTTCCTAAGGTATATCAAAAACCAAATTATTCTGAATTGCTGTTGTGAACCCTGTTTGTTGCTACGAATGTGTTCCTAAATCTTGTTCTGTTTGCTTCCTTCCCTATCTGCAGGATGTTCATCAAATCTGGCCAAGAAGAGAAGAAGGTAATGTTCCACTACTCTCATACATACTACCTTTGAGCCATACTGCTGTTAAATTGGTTGATGTTCATCATGTGCATTGTTGTCTAACTCAACTCATGTTTTTTTCTGCAGTATCCTAGCCTGTTGCTGGAGTTCATGGGGAGCTATCTCACCGAGCTGAGCCTTTTGGATTATGGCTGTGTCCGGTTCTTGCCATCAGCTGTTGCAGCTTCAGCGGTGTTTGTTGCACGGCTGACCCTTAATCCAGACTCCAACCCTTGGGTATGGAACAGTTCCATGTCATTCAAAAACTCTGCTTCTGAACTATCTGCTTTGAAATGGCATCTCATTTTTGTTTTGCGTGGTTGCAGAGCAAGAAGTTGCAATCAGTAACCGGGTACAGCGCATCCGAGCTGAAGGATTGCATTACCGCCATACATGACCTGCAGCTCAGCAGGAAAGGGCAATCGTGGAATGCGATTCGGGACAAGTACAAGCAACACAGGGTAAGCATGCATCAGCAGTCCCATTTTAGATATGATCACTTACATGATTCTGCTGTTGATCTAACTGTGCAATCATCTCTGGAACAGTTCAAGGGCGTATCTGCATTGCTACCTCCTGTTGGGATCCCTGCATCATACTTTGAAGACCTCAAGGAGTAGGTGTTCCTCGGTGCTGCTGCAGTGAGATCAAATCAACACCCTCTGAGGTTTCCTCGAGCGTGATACATGATGAGTGAAGTTCAGGAGTGGCTTCGTCAGTCCAGCTAGGGTAGTCACAGATCCTTAGGTGCTGGCAATGTCAAACCTCAGCTAGGTGCTTTCGGAGTTAAATTATTACAAATTAGCTTGGCAGGAGGCGAGGCAAGCGGAGACCTGTACCTGTGTATCATACCTATACATTACACTCTGATGCTGTTTTTCTTTCTTAAAAACAACAGTCTAATGCCTTTATTTATTGGGCCGGACCAAGAATTGCAATGTTTGATTACCTGGTCTTTATTGGTCTTTTGCTAGTGTTATTTTCTGCTGACATGCTTTGGTGGGTAACTCTAGATCAGAGGCAAAATAAGGTGTGCAGAAATAAATCTGTTGTCCAGTATGCATTGACTAATTGATCATATCGACACGCATCAATATATTTTTTGTAGTTATTTGAGTGGCATGCCGCAACGCACTGTTTGCAGAGTCTTGATTAGTGTATGCTTTTGTAGCTTGATAAACAGATACTTCAGGCTAATGTTGGCCTGAATGTTCTACCCTGAAAATGAACATTGCAAGTATATGAAGTAATATGATGCCTTGTCAAAGCAGCCGTGAACCTTTCATGGATTAGCTTCAATTGCTGATACATCTCTCATGATTTGCTTGTGTTCATTGGTACCCTTTCTCCAGAGATACCATGACTTTAAGGAGGATAGCCATTGGTAACCCCTGCAGTGTTCAGTTTTCAGAGTGTGAGTTACAAACGAGAAGAAAGATAGCCATTGACATGTAGGTCCATCCATGAGTTTTGCTATTGTTATTTTCCACTGACATGCTTTGGTGGGTAACTCTAGATCAGAGGCAAAATAAGGTGTACAGACATAATCTGTTGTCCACTATGGGTTGGCCGATCGATCATATTGACACAGATCAATATATTTCTGTAGTAATTTGAGTGGCATAACAATTAAATACATTTTTAAAAAATTGAGTGGCATACTGCAATGCACCGGGTGTCGAGTCTTGCTTAGTCTACGCATTTGCAGCTTGATAAACAAATACTTCAGACTAATGTTGGTGTTATGACCGGCCAGGTCTATGGCCGCCGGGGGCCCATTGGGCAGGCTTAAGGCCCAAGTTATCTTAGTTTATTTTCAGATTATGGTTATATATACAAGTTGTAAGACTATTTTGAGGATTAAGCAATGAGACTATTCTATTGCCCGGCTCCCAGAGGAGCCGGAACCCTAAAACCCTATCCGTCTCTCTCCCGCGCCGCCGCCACCCAGCCGCAAGGACGGCGCTTTGCCGCCGGCCGCCGCGTTCTAGCCCACGCCCAGCTCCCTCTTTTCCCTACCACCTACGACCCAGAGGAGCCCGAACCCTAACTCCTAACACCTTGGTATCAACCAGCTCTGGTTCGACCATGTCCTCCTCACCACCATCGCCGTCGCTGCCCGTGACCACCACCGCCGCGTCAGCGTCCCTCGCCACGGGGTCGCTGGTCCTCCCGTCCGCGCCGCTGGACCTCATCCCCGGCGCGTCAACCGGCCATCAGCCGGCCCCCATCACCGCTACGTCGCCATCGCCATCAACCCTACCGGCCCACTACACCCTGGAGGCCATGGCGGGGGTCCTCAACGACTTGGTCGTCGCGGTCCAGGGCATCCGGCTCTTCCTGGCCAGCCCGTACGGACCGCCACAGCCGCCCCCGCCGCCTGCGCCCTCCGGGCCGCCGGCGCTCCCGTGGTACTCGGTGCCCGCCGCGCTCGCCGGCGGCTACCCGGCGCTCCAGCGCCGGCCTGGCCACACTGGCCCGCGCCAGCACCCGCGGCATCGGCCGCGTCCGCCCCAACCCCGTGGCCGGTCTGGTCTGCCCCGGCCCCCTCCGCGCCGGCTGCACCGGCCCCCACGCCGTCTCCACCGCCTAGCGCCGGCCTGAGTCAGGGCCCTTCCGGGGGGCTTCCGATCCAGCAGGTGCGGTTTCCACCGTCGCCCTCTCCGATTCCGGCTTGGCTCACCGGAACGTCGCCACCGCCGGTCTACACGGAGGCCGGCGACCCGGCGGTGCCCACGCTACAGTTCGGCGCGCCGTCCTCGACCCTTCGCATCGACGAACCGGTGGGCACTGGAGCATCGACCCCGACACCACCTCGCTTCCCCGGATCGACTTTGCCACGTATGATGGCTCGGAGGACCCTCTTAACTGGTTAAACCAGTGTGATCAGTTCTTCCGGGGGCAACGCACACCTGCGTCCGAGCGCACTTGGCTCGCGTCCTACCACCTCCGGGGTGCCGCCCAGACATGGTACTACGCCCTCGAGTAGGACGAGGGCGGCATGCCTCCCTGGGATCGTTTCCGCGAGCTGTGTCTCCTTCGTTTCGGACCACCACGGCGCGGCAGCCGCTTGTCCGAGCTGGGCCGCCTACCCTTCACCTCCACGGTCCAGGATTTCGCCGACCGCTTCCAGGCTCTGGCGTGTCACGCACCAGGGGTGATGGCACTACAGCGGGCTGAGCTCTTCGTCGGCAGCCTTCCCGACCACATCCGCGTGGACGTCGAGATGAAGGGACCCCAGAACCTGCAGACGGCCATGTACTACGCTCGGGCATTCGAGCAGCGCGCCCAGGCCTTAACACGGCCCGCACCACCTCGGGGGAGCCGAGTGCCTCCACAACCACCGCCGGCCGCGCCAGCTTCTTCGGCCGCCTCACCGACGGCCACTCCGGCCGCGACGCGGCCCTTCCGGCGCCTATCGCAGGCCGAGCAGCTCGAGCGCCGCCGCCTGGGGCTGTGCTTTAACTGTGATGCGCCCTATGCCCCGGGCCATGTCTGCCCGCGCCTCTTCTACTTGGAGACAATCGACGAGACAGAGGACGCTGCCACCGACGATGGACTCGGCGACCCAGCCGCCGCCGAGGTCACGCCGGCACCCGCGCCCGCGCCGGCTACGGCCCTTGTCGTCTCCCTCCACGTGTTGGCCGGCATCCGCAATGAGCGGACTATGCTTATCCCGGTCACGATCCACGGCGAGACTCTGGTGGCTCTCTTAGACACGGGCTCTACACATAACTTCCTTCCGGAGGCTACTATGCGGCGCCTTGCACTACAGCCGACGGGAGGGGAGCAACTGCGGGTCACCGTCGCTAATGGCGACCGCCTCCGATGCCATGGGCTCGCTCGGGACGTTCCCATTACTATCGGCGACGAGCACTTCACCATCACGTGTGCCGACATCGACTTGGGCTGCTTCGACTTCATCCTCGGCGTCGACTTTTTGCAGACTCTCGATCCCATCCTTTGGGACTTCGACGCCCTGACGATGACCTTCTGGCGCCTCGGCCGCCGCATCCGGTGGGAGGGCGTTGGCGGCACCCCGGCGTCGCCCCCACTCCAGCTAGCCACGGCCACCACGGAGGCCGAGCATCCGCTGCTGGATCACCTCCTGCAGCAGCACGGTGATATTTTTGCGGAACCCCAGGGCCTTCCGCCGGCCCGGGTCTACGACCACCGTATTCATCTCCTGCCGGGCTCGGCTCCGGTGGCAGTACGGCCCTATCGGTACCCTCAGTTGCAGAAGGACGAGTTGGAGCGGCAGTGCGCCATCATGCTTGCCGCGTGCATTATCCGTATCTCTACATCACCCTTTACGGCGCCGTTCCTCCTCGTACATAAGTTGGACGGCACTTGGCGCTTCTGCATCGACTACCGCGCCCTTAATGCTCTCACACTTAAGGATAAGTTTCCTATTCCGGTGGTCGTTGAACTCCTGGATGAGCTACATGGGGCACGCTTTTTCACCAAACTGGACCTCCGGTCGGGGTACCATCAGGTGCGCATGCATCCCGACGACATCGCCAAGACGGCGTTCCGGACCCATCACGGCCACTTTGAGTTCTTGGTGATGCCCTTTGGCCTCTCCAACGCCCCGGCGACATTTCAGGCCTTGATGAACGATGTCCTCCGGCCCTACTTACGTCGGTTTGTGCTCGTTTTCTTTGATGACATTCTTATCTACAGTGCCTCTTGGGCAGAGCACCTCCAGCATGTGGCCATCGTCTTCAACGAGCTTCGGGCGCATCATCTTCATCTTAAGTGCTCGAAGTGCTCGTTCGGGACACCTTCGGTCGCTTACCTCGGCCACGTCATCTCGGCCGAGGGTGTGGCCATGGACGCCGACAAGGTGGCGGCCGTCGCCGCCTGGCCCATCCCGCAGTCTCCGCGGGCTCTTCGCGGGTTCCTTGGTCTTGCCGGGTACTACCGGAAGTTCATCCGGGAGTTTGGCCTTATCGCGGCCCCGCTCACGCGTCTCCTCCGTCGCGACGCCTTCTCTTGGGATGCGGAGGCCACTTCAGCATTCGAGGCCCTCAAGGGGGCCCTCACGACGGGACCCGTACTGCAGATGCCGGACTTCGACCTCCCCTTCACCGTCGACTGCGACGCTTCCGGTGCGGGGTTTGGTGCGGTCCTGCACCAGGGCGATGGACCCCTCGCCTTCTTCAGCCGCCCCTTTGCTGCTCGCCATCTTAAATTGGCGGCGTATGAGCGTGAGCTCATTGGGTTGGTGCAGGCAGTACGCCATTGGCGGCCCTATCTTTGGGGCCGGTCCTTCCGGATCCGCACAGACCACTACAGCCTCAAGTTCATGCTGGATCAGAGGCTCTCGACGGTTCCCCAGCACCAGTGTATCAGTAAACTCTTTGGCTTTGATTTCACCGTCGAGTACCGGTCGGGTCGCCTCAACACCGCCGCCGACGCCCTGTCTCGGCGTGACGCCGATGTGGACGACGGTGCGGCGGAAGGGGCTGCCTTCTGCATCATCACCGGGCCCTCTTTCGCCCTCTACGCCGACATCCGCCGGGCGACCGCTGCCGCGGCCGATGCCCTCCTCCTGCAGCAGCAGCGGGCGACGGGCGAGCTGGAGGAGCCGTGGCGTCTAGCCGACGGCCTGCTTCTCCACGGGCGCCGCATCTTCGTTCCGGCACACGACGATCTTCGTCAGCAGGTGCTACGTCTCGCCCACTCGGCGGGCCATGAGGGCGTGCAGAAGACGCTCCATCGCCTCCGCGCCGACTTCTACATTCCAGGTGATCGTGCCCTGGTCCGTGACTGGGTACGGTCTTGTGTGACGTGCCAGCGCAACAACACGGAGACACTGCGACCAGCTGGTATGCTTCAGCCCTTGGAGGTCCCGTCTCAGGTTTGGGCGGACATCTCCATGGACTTCATCGAGGGCCTTCCCAAGGTGGGCGGCAAATCCGTCATTCTCACGGTGGTCGACCGCTTCTCCAAGTATGCTCATTTCATCGCCCTTGGCCATCCATATTCAGCGGCATCTGTCGCGCGGGCCTTCTTCGATGGCATTGTCCGTCTCCACGGGTTCCCTTCTTCGATCGTCAGTGATCGGGATCCTGTGTTCACGGGCCATGTATGGCGCGACCTCTTCCGACTGGCGGGCATGAAACTCCGCCTGAGTACCGCCTTCCACCCTCAGATAGACGGCCAATCTGAGATCGTTAACAAGGTGATTGCCATGTATTTGCGTTGTGTTACAGGTGATCGCCCTCGCGCATGGGTGGACTGGCTCTCGTGGGCGGAGTACTGCTACAACACCTCTTACCACTCCGCCCTCCGTGCTACGCCCTTTGAGGTGGTGTATGGCCGGCCGCCCCCGCCGATTCTGTCGGTTGATCCGGCCTCGGCGCGGACCGAGGCAGCCGGGGCTCTTTTGAGGAGCCGTGATGAGATGCTCGTGGAGGTCCAGCAACAACTCCTCCAGGCCCAGCAGTTGGCCAAACGATACTATGATGGCCACCATTGCGAGGCGGAGTTCGCGGTGGGTGATTGGGTATGGCTGCGTCTACTTCACCGCTCTACGCAGTCGTTGGACCCACGCGCGAGGAAGAAGCTCGGTCCTCGCTATGCCGGTCCCTTTGCTATCCTGGAACGCATTGGCAAAGTGGCGTACCGTCTTCAGCTTCCGGCAGGTGCACGGATCCATGATGTCTTCCATGTCGGGCTGCTCAAGCCATTCCGGGGCGATCCACCTGCGGCACCGCCGGCGCTTCCGCCGCTCACGGACGGGCGTCTCCTTCCTGCACCGGAGAAGGCGCTGAAGGCTCAGCTGCGCCGAGGCTCCTGGTACGTGTTGATTCGGTGGGCTGGACTACCAGAGGAGGACGCTACTTGGGAGCAACGCGAGGAGTTCCGCCAGCACTACCCCGACTTTCAGCTCGAGGACGAGCTGTTTGCGCAGGCGGGGAGAGATGTTATGACCGGCCAGGTCTATGGCCGCCGGGGGCCCACTGGGCAGGCTTAAGGCCCAAGTTATCTTAGTTTATTTTCAGATTATGGTTATATATACAAGTTGTAAGACTATTTTGAGGATTAAGCAATAAGACTATTCTATTACCCGGCTCCCAGAGGAGCCGGAACCCTAAAACCCTAGCCGTCTCTCTCCTGCGCCGCCGCCACCCAGCCGCAAGGATGGCGCCTTGCCGCCGGCCGCCGCGTTCTAGCCCACGCCCAGCTCCCTCTTTTCCCTACCACCTACGACCCAGAGAAGCCCGAACCCTAGCTCCTAACAGTTGGCCTGAATGTTCTACCCTGAAAACGAACACTGCAAATATATGAGGTAGTAATATGACGCCTAATCAAGCAGCCATGAACCTGCTATTGATTAGCTTCAATTGCTGACACATTTCTCTTTATTTTCTTGTTCATTGGTAACCTTGTCACCCTTTCTCCAGGGATACCATGACTTTTTTTTGAGGCTAACTGGCAGGTGTTCTGCCTTTTCATTAAGATTAGGAGTGAAAAAAATTGTTACAAGAAGTGCGGGGGTATGGAAGGAAGAGGGTCCAGTAGCCTTAGGCTCTGGCTGTACATCCAGAATGGCTACGTTTCCTGATTATGGGAGAACAACAAGGATATGTCATCGGAGGTCAGGCATGAGACAGCGGCAACCGAGCTAGAGGACTGCCGAAAGATCCTTCTGTTGCATTCGTTCCAGATATGCCATGCATGGTAGGCAGCGGCAGCAGCAGCGTGTTTGCTCATGGAGGAGAAGTGGATCCACCATTCTTCAGTTCCCTGGAAGGGAGGCATTGGTAGCAGATGTAGCGTTGGAATGGCAGTTCCAAGAAGGTGCCACACCTCCTTGCTGTACGAGCAATGGGTAGTAAGGTGTAGTGCCGTCTCAGGCTGTTGATCACATAGCACACAGGTCGCCGCCTGCGTACCACCTCTGGCGCGAAGTCTATCAACAGTGGGAAGCTTGTTCAGCGTCAACAGCCAGGCAAAAAATTTCACCTTGGCCTCCATTCTCATTGACCATATCTTTGCAAGCGCCGGCTGGGCAATGGTACCAAAGAACTTTGCATTATAGGCTGTTTTTGCACTGTAGACACCATTAGTCGTCCAATTCCAGCAGATGGAGTCCTTAGTGTTAGATAAAGTGATATGCTGGATGAGGCCCCAGAGGTTGATGAATTCATGAAGGGCGTCAGGCGAGTTTAGGCGCTGGAGCCCTTTCATCCACCGCCCATCAGTCAATGTTGCAGCAACCGTTGCGCATTTACGTGCAGCCAGCGGAAAGAGCCTGGGCGCAATATCTTTTGGTGCAGAGCCATTTAGCCACCGGTTGGACCAGAAAGATGTTGTTGCTCCGTTGCCAAGGGTGACAGTGGTAGATGCGTTAAACAACTGGTAATCAGTAGGGCTGCATGGTGTGTTGGATCCAATCCATGGTCTGGAGGACCTTTCCGAGGCAAACCACAACCATCTGATCCTAAGGGCTCTGCTGAAGAGATCCAGATTCTTGATGCCCAACCCTCCATAGTTCTTTGGGGAGCACACTTGTCTCCAATTGACAGCACAGTTTCCACCAGTTGCATCTTCATCTCCTTTCCATAGGAACCCTCTCCTAATCTTGTCAATTCTCTTGATGAGCCACTTTGGAGGAGGGAAGATAGTGAAGAAATAAGTGGTCAAAGAGGTGAGCACAGAGTTGATGAGAGTTAGCCTGCCCGCCTTGTTGAGAAGTTTCCCTTTCCATCTTGCGAGCCGAGCAATAATCTTGTCAATGAGAGCTTGGAAATCGGCACGTCTCGGGTTGCGCAGCCCAAGAGGAAGGCCCATGTATTTACACGGGAAGCAGCAGGTTTCTCCTTCGAAATCAGCCATGACTTTCAGGAGGAAGCTTCATCTATTTGTCTTTCTTCAGTGCAGTGTTTATGTTGCTTCAGATTCCAAAGTGAGAGTTACAAACGTGAAGAAAGATAGGCATTAGCATGTAGGCTCACCCATGAGTTTTTTCTACTTGACTCAATGTTTCACCGCTCATGAATTTTGCGTTGTGATTGCCTTCAAAATTAAAACAAAATGGATACCCGAGACAGCAAGGCCTCAGATAGTAGCAAAAATAGGGTAGGAGCTAGTCTGTGTGACGAGCCATGGTTGGCGTCTGTCATACCTTAAGCCGGGCATGAGTGTTGAGTACTTCCTCCTGGAACCACCGGCGGCGGCTGGGAACTGGGTGGCGGCGTACCGAGTTTTTTTTTGAGGGGAGAAGAAAGTCTGTTTGATGGGCCTGATGGGCGTGGTCAATGTATCGATCGGGTTCGAGCCTATTTTCTTTTCGCTCACTGATGTGTCGATCTATCTGATCCTCAAAAAAAAAAGTGTCGATCTATCCGTTTTTTGGTTCATTTTTTTTGTTAAAACTAAAAAACCAAGACAAAATGCGTAGAAAACCGATACACAGTAGCATTGAAACCAGCAGCGAGCGATAATACTTGGTCGACCTGTATAGCGATTGCTTTATGAAAAAATGAACTAAAAACTTTTAGAAAACTAAAAAATGAACTTCTAAAAACTTGAACCTCCACAAATTCCGAACTTTCAATTTTGAGAACTTCAGAAAAAGGAGAAAAAAGAGGATAAATGGGCATGGGCCCCTATATGAAAGGAGATCACTTGGTGTGGTCCACCGTGCCCCCGTCTAACCATGACGGAGGAATTTCCCATACTATGTATTTAACCAATGATTTATTTGTTTGTCTTGACAAAGCTTTCATTTGCGTACAAGATATGTTTTGATGAACTTTTTCATACTTATAAATGATCAAACACTAATTTACCGCGTCGTCATGATGTGTCATACAATGGATCAAGTTATCACCCAATAAACCAATAACCTTTTACCGATAAGGGTATCAAGTTGGAAACCTAGCCGATAGGAGAAAATTTTGGTTCCTCCGCTCCCAACTAGGTAGATAGGCGCCCCCTCGTCTTCGGCGCCCTCCATGGTGTTGGGTGGCGGTGGAGGAGCCTCGATCCAGCCTTGGGGTGCTATAGATAGGTATAAGGGTGTTCAGGGGAGGGAGTCGAGGAGGCGGTCCTCTTCGGCGAACGAGTCCTCTCCGTCCCATCCCTGTTCCGGCGTTGTGCCATTAGCTACCAGTGGGGAACACGTGGAGGTTGGTCTTAGTCGGTTGAATCTTTAATTTGACTGTGTGATGTGTTAGTTTCCTTTTGGATGGAGTTCCCCTCTATCCGGAGGAATGTTCCTTCGCAAGCCATCACAACCAAGGCAAACTTATCGACATCGGATACGGACAACCCGGGTGGCTCAAGCAGCTTGAGAACTTCAAGAATGATTCCTTGGGTGGAGTCCTCAAGGCGGTGCTGCTGGATCCTTTCTGCAGCAACATTGTTCCGATGCGAACTGAGACCTCATCACCGACTGCTCGCGGGTGATGGGGAGTTTTGTTTTGATATCTTGCAGGGTCTTCATTTTAAAACGCCAGTTGTTATTTTTTTTGAAAGGGGAGCAGTTATGTTTTTAATCTAAATAAATTAGTTGTTTTATAAAGTAAATAAATAAATAGATAAGAGTATCAAGTTCTGGGGTTTTCCAAGGTATCAATAGCCAAGGGATCACTTCACAAATTTAGTGATATTACTGGGTAATAATTAAACTGTTTAACTTTTACACAACCATCACCACTTTTATGACAGAGTGCACGCACATTTTTTATACTAGATGATACCTTCACTCTTTCTTTTTTGCGGGAAAGATGATACCTTCAGTCAATGTTGCGGAAACCTTGTTAAAACAAATGTGCAAATATATGTTATAAAAACCACTGAAGCTAATGCAAAAGTAAATGAAAGAGTGTTGTTGGTTTATATTAAAATAAATAAGAAAACATATGAAGCATATGACAAAATGACCTATAAAAAACGAAAAAGTTTTGAATTAAAGTTAACATAATATCATTCTTTAAACAAAATGTGAAGAATAAAGTACATATATTTGCTTCAAGTGTCCAACACATACACCATCCCTGATCATATGAAAATTCATACAAACAACTTATGTCTAGGTATAGTATGGGTGCATGGATAGATTAGTTAAAAAGACTTATACTAACAAATACGACTTGCTGATGTGGCATAGCCCATGAAAAGAGCAAATAGATAGTGAGCTATAGTTATTTAGCAATAGAGGATGCCCCAAAGAAGCATAAACTGAGAGACCGACTCTTCCTGACTTTAGTGCCGCGTCGGTTAAGCATAGTGAGGGGACGTTGCTGGCTGAATTGTCAAGTCCAACTTTTAAAACTACCCAAGAAAACATTATTAACTACCACTACCTGTGTAAACTTTTAAAAAGTCTTATAAAAGTTTGCAGAGGGGGTACATATTTTCGCATCGGGCAGAAGAATAACAAAACTTTTAAAACGACTACTGGTTTTCGGTGAAAATGTCTGAAGATGCATGTAGGCTTAACTGACGGCAGGTCATTTGTTCCTTGAATAACTATTTAATTAGAACAAGCGCAAGCTCGAGAATTGTACATTCGATGTTACTTATATATTACTGGTCAAATCAAATTAATTAACAGAAGAAGCTAGCTAACTCTACGCACCTCTACGATCACCATCTACTTATGATCTATCACCGATTCACAGCCTAAGGCTCAAGTCCATCTTCTTGGTTTGCTCTGGTAGCAGCTGCTGCTCCGGGTCCGAGGAAGGTGGCTCCGTCTGCGTCCTCATCCTGAAGCTCCCCGGCCACGACGTGGAGCCGAGCACCTCCTCGTAGACGAGCGGCGGCCACGGGCCAACCACGCCGTCGTGGAGCCTCGGCGCCGTGGCCTCTTGCCGGACCGGCTTGTGGACCGCCGAGCCCGCCGGGTTGACCCTGAGGGCGCGCACGAGCGCGGCGTGCGCCTCGAGCGGCAGGCCGGCCATGACCATCCGCTGGTGGTGCGCGTGGTGGTAGGACAGCGACGACGAGCGCTTGGCGGCGCTGCGCTCCCGCTTGTGCGCGTTCTGGTGCCCGCCCAGCGCCTGCGAGCTGAAGAACTTCCTCATGCAGAAGTTGCACGAGAACACCTTGTGGGGCGTCGTCGGCGCTGCCGCGGCCGCCGGAGGAGGCGGCGGCGGCTGCTCCTGCTTGTGCTTGGCCGCCGGCTCTTCGTCCGAGCACGACGAGGGGTCCTCCGCCGCCGGTGGCTGCGAGCAGTTCACGCCCAGCGTGAGGTCGAGCCACGACGCCGCGTCGCCCTGCTGCTCGCCGGCGGCGGTAAGCAGCCGCGCCGGGCTGACGCTCACCGCCTCTCCCGTTTGCCCCATGTCCCGGTCCTGCATGCAACTAGCCAGAGCTAGCGTTTCTCGGGTCTTCCCGCCGACGGCGACCCTGTGCTCAGTTGGTTGGTGCAGGGCACGCACTAGTGCCAGCCGCGATAGCTCTGGTTGTGCTGTGTGTCTCTGGCGTGGCGCCTGCTTCCGGTTCGCGGCGGGTGTTTTATAGAGGGGATCCGGCATCCGGGACAAGGCCTGTGGATGGTCTTTGTGAGGAATCCAATCAGGTCGGAGCATTAGACAACTCTAATCTCTCTTCCACTTGCATGTGATATCTCTTCTTTCTTCCTCCTTTCACGTCAGGATCTGGAGCAGTGGCAGTGCGTGCTCACGTCACCTTCTCCTAGTCCTAGTCCTATGCTCGCCATGCCCACCTGGGCGCCTTCCATTGCTAGGTAGCATCTAGGTAGGTTCATGCTGCTGCTAGGGTAGCCATGTAGGAGTACGTACGTAGGTACGTACGCTCGTAGTGTCTTTGCGATTGATCGATGGAGCTGAGAGTTGTTGTGACCGC
The DNA here is from genome assembly GCF_003073215.2 of Triticum urartu. Lineage (NCBI taxonomy): Eukaryota > Viridiplantae > Streptophyta > Magnoliopsida > Poales > Poaceae > Triticum > Triticum urartu. The sequence continues at coordinate 58,947,377 of NC_053025.1, read as the reverse complement.
GCCACTGTAGCTAGCGGCCTAGCGCTGCCTTTTCCTTTCATGCACGCGCTTGGTTTCGGTGGGTAGGTGTCGCTTGACTAGTGGTGCATGGGGTTGATCTTCTTTGAGGATGATAGAGAGACTACGGTATCTTGTTCTTCTGGACGACTTCACGGTTTCAGATGCCTAATCAGGATAACTTCCGATCCGATCGGACCTCCGGATGTTGAGATGACTGGGTTTAGGTCTCGAGATTCGACAAGATAAGCCATGATGGGTAATCTCTTCCCACGCATTAGCATGAAGTAAGGAGTACCCAAAGTACCACGCAATGACGCAACTGATGGCACCCCGCTTTGGTTGCATAACGTTTACGCTAATTAAACCACGGTGATTTGATTGCGGGGCCATCTGACGTGGTCGATTTTATGTAGCCGTTGACACTCTTTTATAGATTTCTTCATTAGTTTTGATTAGACTAGTTATAGTGGGGAGTAAGAACATCTCCAGCAGATGGTGCAAACCGTGGTTCTGCCAATTTCGTTTACCCGTAAACGAAATTTGCGGTATGACGGATACTAAGAAAAAACACACCCTACAAACACATACCACACATTTAAACTAGCGGTTTGCGCCGAAGTTCATACGAAAACATAGTCATACTAGCATAAAACAAAATTAAGCCTAGATCTACGCACCATCGTCGTCACCGTCCTTCTTGACGCCGAGGTGATGCACCATCATCGAGTTGGAGAGCACGAAGGCGTGGTCGTACTCCTCCTTCAACGCCGGCACCCGTGCAGCTGCAACTTCGTCTCCAGCGGCGACCGCCTCCTTCGCGTCAAACCACGCGCGCTCCACGGCCCGGAGATGCTAGAGGGCAGGTGAGATGATCTGGTCTAGCCTGTCGAAGTTGGTCCGGGACCGTGCTCCGGCGTTGCGGGTGGAGGGAGGAGCTCCCGGCCTCATCGTCATTGCGGCGCTTGCGAGGCGGCTTGCCGCCGAGCCCCCCCCCCCTCGGCCCCCCCTTCGCCACCCGCGCATGACATCAGGGCTCGGTGCGGGTGGCTATGCACGCCGCAAAAAGCTGCCGGAGGAGAGGAGATTTATCGCCGGAGAAGAGGATTTGCAGCGGGGGAGGATAGAGGAATTGAAGGGCACGAACCTTAAAATCCCCTCGCTCCGGTATATATTGCGGATTCGGGGGCGGTTTACGGGTCGGGCTGTTTTTACAGGACCTATTCGGGTCAGGTTTTTTGCGCTTACTGTAAACCCGCCGAGAAACACGACCCGGCGAGCTTTTACGGGATCTGCTAGAGACCCTCTGACCTAAACTAGTAACATGCACCTTTAGAGTGGGTAGTAACATATGTATGGTATCATGCAAGGCTTTATTTATTCAGACGTAGACTCATTTTACTTTATGGTGCTGGTGCCTTACGGTAACATACTATTATGTTACCACAATCACTTTTCTCTTCATTAACTACTTGCCACGTAAGTAAACTTGTCCTGAAATGCATTATGTTATTAGCTAAGTTACCCCCACTATGACCAGCCTTAGCGTTTATCTTTGATATGCATAATGGGGAGATAATCATGAAGGAAATATGCCCTAGAGGCAATAATAAAGTTGTTATTTATATTTCCTTATATCATGATAAATGTTTATTATTCATGCTAGAATTGTATTAATCGGAAACTTGATACATGTGTGGATACATACACAAAACAGAATGTCCCTAGTAAGCCTCTACTGGACTAACTTGTTAATCAAAGATGATTAAGTTTTCTAACCATAGACATGTGTTGTCATTTGATGAACGGAATCACGTCATTAGAGAATGATGTGATGGACAAGACCCATCCGTTAGCTTAGCATTATGATCGTTTAAGTTTGTTGCTATTGCTTTCTTCATGACTTATACATGTTCCTATGACTATAAGATTATGCAACTCCCAAATACCATAGGAACACCTTGTGTGCTATCAAATGTTACAACGTAACTGGGTGATTATAAAGATACTCTACAGGTGTTTCCGATGGTATTTCTTGAGTTGGCATAGATCGAGATTAGGATTTGTCACTCTGTGTATCGGAGAGGTATCTCTGGGCCCTCTCGGTAATGCACATCACTATGAGCCTTGCAAGCAATGTGACTAATGAGTTAGTCACGGGATGATGCATTACGGAACGAGTAAAGAGACTTGCCGGTGACGAGATTGAACTAGGTATGATGATACCGACGATCGAATCTTGGGCAAGTAACATGCCGATGACAAAGGGAACAACGTATGTTGTTGTGCGGTTTGACCGATAAAGATCTTCGTAGAATTTGTAGGAACCAATATGAGCATCTAGGTTCAGCTATTGGTTATTGACCAAAGATGAGTCTTGGTCATGTCTACATAGTTCTCGAACCCGTAGGATCCGCACGCTTAACGTTCCATGACGATACATATTGTGAGTTATGTGATTTGATGTACCGAAGTTTGTTTGGAGTCCCGGATGAGATCACGGACATGACGAGGAGTCTCGAAATGGTCGAGACATAAAGATTCATATATTGGAAGGCTACATTCGGACACCGGAATGGTTCGGGTCATTTCGGATAAGTTTAGGAGTACCGAGGGTTACCGGAACCCCCCGGAAAGTTATTGGGCCTCATGGGCCTAATGGTGGAAGAGAGGAGGCAGACCAAGGTGTGGCGCGCGCCCCCCTAGCCCAAACCGAATTGGACTAGGGCTAAGGGGTCCTGCCCCCCTTTCCTTCTCTTCTTCCTCTCCTTCCTTCTTCTCCTAGTTGGACTAGGAAAGGGGGAAACCTACTCCTACTAGGAGTAGGATTCCCCCCTTTGGGCGCGCCCCTTGTGGCCCGCCCTCCTCCTCCTCCCCTCCTTTATATACGGGGAGGGGGCACCCCATAGACACACAAGTTGATCTTTAGCCGTGTGCGGTGCCCCCTCCAAAGTATTACACCTCGGTCATATTGTCGTAGTGCTTAGATGAAGCCCTGCGTCGGTAACTTCATCATCACCGTCAACACGCCATCGTGCTGACGGAACTCACCCTCGGCCTCAGCTGGATCAAGAGTATGAGGGACGTCACTGAGCTGAACGTGTGCAGATCGCAGAGGTGCCATGCGTTCGGTACTTGATCGGTTGGATCACGAAGACGTTCGACTACATCAACCGGGTTACTTAATGCTTCCGCTTTCGGTCTACGAGGGTACGTAGACACACTCTCCCCTCTCATTTCTATGCATCTCCTAGATAGATCTTGCGTGATCGTAGGAATTTTTTTGAAATACTGCATTCCCCAACAGTGGCATCCAAGCCAGGTCTATGCGTAGATGTTATATGCATGAGTACAACACAGAGTTGTGGGCGATAATAGTCATACTGCTTACCAACATGTCATACTTTGATTCGGCGGTATAGTTGGATGAAGCGGCCCAGACCGACATTACATGACCGCGTTCATGAGACTGGTTCTACCGACGTGCTTCGCACACAGGTGGCTAGTGGGTGTCAGTTTCTCCAATTTTAGTTGAATCGAGTGTGACTATGCCTGGTCCTTGTTGAAGGTTAAAACAATGCACTTGATGAAAAATCGTTGTGGTTTTGATGCGCAGGTAAGAACTGTTCTTGCTAGAAGCCCGTAGCAGCCATGTAAAACTTGCAACAACAAAGTAGAGGACGTCTAACTTGTTTTTGCAGGGCATGTTGTGATGTGATATGGTCAAGACGTGATTATATAAATTGTTTTATGAGATGATCATGTTTTGTAAAAGTTATCGGCAACTGGCAGGAGCCATATGGTTGTTGCTTTATTGTATGAAATGCAATCGCCATGTAATTGCTTTACTTTATCATTAAGCGGTAGTGATAGTCGTAGAAGCAATAGTTGGCGAGACGACAACGATGCTACGATGGAGATAAAGGTGTCAAGCCGGTGACGATGGTGATCATGACGGTGCTTTGGAGATGAAGATCAAAGGCACAAGATGATGATGGCCATATCATATCACTTATATTGATTGCATGTGATGTTTATCTTTTATGCATCTTATTTTACTTAGTACGGCGGTAGCATTATAAGATGATCTCTCACTAATTTTCAAGGTATAAGTGTTCTCCCTAAGTATGCACCGTTGCTATAGTTCGTCGTGCCGAGACACCATGTGATGATCGGGTGTGATAAGCTCTACGTTCACATACAACGGGTACAAGCCAGTTTTGCAAACGTAGGATACTTGGGTTAAACTTGACGAGCCTAGCATATGCAGATATGGTCTCGGAGCACTAAGACCGAAAGATCGAGCGTGAATCATATAGTAGATATGATCAACATAGTGATGTTCACCATTGAAAACTACTCCATCTCACGTGATGATTGGACATGGTTTAGTTAATATGGATCACATGATCATTTAGATGACTATAGGGATGTCTATCTAAGTGGGAGTTCTTAAGTAATATGATCAATTGAACTTAAATTTATCATGAACTTAGTCTTGATAGTATTTGCATATCTATGTTGTAGATCAATTGCTCGCGTATAACTTCCCCGTTTTATTTATGATATGTTCCTAGAGAAAACTAAGTTGAAAGTTGATAGTAGCAATGATGCGGACTAGGCCCGTGATCTAAGGATTATCCTCATTGCTGTACAGAAGAATTATGTCCTTGATGCACCGCTAGGTGACAGAACTATTGTAGGAGAAAATGCAGATGTTATGAATGTTTGACAAGCTCGGTATGATGACTACTTGATAGTTTAGTGCACCATGCTTTACGACTTAGAACCAGGACTTCAATTTTTTTTTTGAAACACCATGGAGCGTATGAGATGCCCCAAGAGTTGAAATTGGTATTTCAGACTCATGCCCTAGTCGAGAGGTATGAGACCTCTGGCAAGTATTTTTGCCTACAAGATGGAGGAGAATAGCTCAACCAGTGAGCATGTGCTCAGAATGTCTGAGTACTATAATCGCTTGAATCAAGTGGGAGTTAATCTTCCAAATAAGATAGTGATTGACAGAGTTCTCTAGTCACTATCACCAAGTTACTGGAACTTCGTGATGAACTATAATATGCAAGGGATGACGAAAATGATTCACCGAGCTCTTTGCGATGCTGAAATCGGCGAAGGTAGAAATCAAGAAAAACATCAATTGTTGATGGTTGACAAGACCACTAGTTTCAAGTAAAAGGGCAGGGGAAAGAAACGGAACTTCAAGAAGAATGACAAGCAAGTTGCCACTCCCATGAAGAAGCCCAAAGCTAGACCCAAGCCTGAAACTGAGTGCTTCTACTGCAAAGGAAATGGTCACTAGAAGCGGAACTGCCCCAAATAGTTGGCGGATAAGAAGGATGGCAAAGTGAACAAAAGTATATATGATATACATGTTATTGATGTGTACTTTACTAGTATTCATAGTAGCCCCTGGGTATTTAATACTGGTTCAGTTGCTATGGTTAGTGACTTGAAACATGAGTTATAAAATGAACAGAGACTAGTTGAGGGCAAGGTGACGATGTGTGTTGGAAGTGATTCCAAGGTTGATAAGATCACCATCGCACACTCCCTTTACCTTCGGGATTAGTGTTGAACCTAAAATGAATGTTATTTGGTGTTTGCGTTAATATAATTGGATCATGTTTATTGCAATATGGTTATTCATTTAAGTCAAAGAATAATTGTTATTCTATTTACATGAATAAAACCTTTTGTGGTCATACACCCAAGGTGAATGATTTATTGAATCTCGATTGTAGTGATACACATATTCATAATATTGAAGCCAAAAGATGCAAGGTTAATAATGATAGTGCAACTTATTTGTGGCACTGCCGTTTAGGTCATATTGGTGTAAAGCGCATGAAGAAACTCCATGCTGGTGGGCTTTTGGAATCACTTGATGCTTGCAAACCATGCCTCATGGGCAAGATGACTAAGACTCCGTTCTCCGGAACAATGGAGGGAGCAATAGACTTATTAGAAATAATACATACTGATGTATACGATCCAATGAGTGTTGAGGCTCGCGGTGGGTATTGTTATTTTCTGACCTTCACAGATGATTTGAGAAGATATGAGTATATCTACTTAATGAAGCACAAGTCCGAAACGTTTGAAAAGTTCAAAGAATTTTAGAGTGAAGTGGTGAATCATCGTAACAAGAAAATAAAGTTTCTATGATCTGATCACGGAGACGAAATATTAGAGTTACGAGTTTGGCCTTCAGTTGAAACAATGTGGAATAGTTTCCCAACTCACGCCACCTAGAACACCACAGCGTAATGGTGTGTCCGAACGTCGTAACCGTACTTTATTAGATATGGTGCGATTTATGATATCTCTTACCGATTTACCACTATCGTTCTGGGGTTATGCATTAGAGACAACCGCATTCATGTTAAATAGGGCACCATCTAAATCCGTTGAGACGACACCGTATGAACTATGGTTTGGCAAGAAACCTAAGCTATCGTTTCTTAAAGTTTGGGGCTGCGATGCTTATGTGAAAAAGTTTCAAACTGATAAGCTCGAACCTAAATCGGAGAAGTGCGTCTTCATAGGATACCCACAAGAAACTATTGGGTACACCTTCTATCACAAATCTGAAGGCAAGATATTCGTTGCTAAGAATGGATCCTTTCTAGAGAAGGAGTTTCTCTTGAAAGAAGTGAGTGGGAGGAAAGTAGATCTTGATGAGGTAGTTGTACCTTCTCCCGAATTGGAAAGTAGTTCATGACAGAAATCAGTTCAAGTGATTCCTACACCAATTAGTGAGGAAGTTAATGATGATGATCATGAAACTTCAGATCAAGTTACTACCGAACCTCGTAGGTCAACCAGAGTACGTTACGCACCAGAGTAGTATGGTAATCCTGTTCTGGAAGTCATGTTACTAGACCATGGCGAACCTACGAACTATGAGGAAGCGATGATGAGCCCAGATTCCGCGAAATGGCTTGAGGCCATGAAATCTGAGATGGGATCCATGTATAAGAACAAAGTGTGGACTTTGGTGGACTTGCCCGATGATCGGCGAGCCATAGAGAATAAATGGATCTTCAAGAGGAAGACAGACGCTGATGGTAGTGTTACTATCTACAAAGCTCGAATTGTCGAAAAAGGTTTTCGACAAGTTCAAGGTGTTGAATACGATGAGTTTTTCTCACTCATATCGATGCTTAATTCTGTCCAAATCATGTTAGCAATTGCCGCATTTTATGAAATCTAGCAAATGGATGTCAAAAGTGCATTCCTTAATGGATTTATTAAAGAAGAGTTGTATATGATGCAATCATAAGGTTTTGTCGATCCTAAAGGTGCTAACAAAGTGTGCAAGTGATAACCCACAAGTATAGGGGATCGCAACAGTTTTCAAGGGTAGAGTATTCAACCCAAATTTATTGATTCGACACAAGGGGAGCCAAAGAATATTCTCAAGTATTAGCAGCTGAGTTGTCAATTCACCCACACCTGAAAACTTAATATCTGTAGAAAAGTGTTTAGTAGCAAAGTAATATGATAGTGGTGATAATGATAGCAAAAGGTAACAGTAGTAAAAGTAATATTTTTGGTATTTTGTAGTGATGATAGCAATAGCAACGGAAAAATAAATAAGCAAAGAACAATATATGGAAAGCTCGTAGGCAATGGATCGGTGATAGAGAATTATGCCGGATGCGGTTCATCATGTAACAGTCATAACCTAGGGTGACACAGAACTAGCTCCAGTTCATTGATATAATGTAGGCATGTATTCCGAATATAGTCATACGTGCTTATCGAAAAGAACTTGCATGACATCTTTTGTCCTACCCTCCCGTGGTAGCGGGGTCCTTACGGAAACTAAGGGATATTAAGGCCTCCTTTTAATAGAGAACCGGAACAAAGCATTAACACATAGTGAATACATGAACTCCTCAAACTACGGTCATCACCGGTAAGTATCCTGATTATTGTCACTTCGGGGTTAACGGATCATAACACATAATAGGTGACTATAGACTTGCAAGATAGGATCAAGAACACTCATATATTGATGAAAACATAATAGGTTCAGATCTGAAATCATGGCACTCGGGCCCTAGTGACAAGCATTAAGCATAGCAAAGTCATAGCAACGTCAATCTCAGAACATAGTGGATACTAGGGATCAAACCCTAACAAAACTAACTCGATTACATGATAGATCCCATCCAACCCATCACCGTCCAGCAAGCCTACGATGGAATTACTCACGCACGGCGGTGAACATCATGAAATTGGTGATGGAGGATGGTTGGTGATGACGATGGCAACGGATTCCCCTCTCCAGAGCCCTGAACGGACTCCAGATCAGCCCTCCCGAGAGGTTTTAGGGCTTGGCGGCGGCTCCGTATCATAAAACGTGATGATTTATTCTCTCTGATTTTTTCCCTGAAACTCAATATATGGAGGTGGAGTTGGAGTCGGAGAGACAACAGGGGGCCCACGAGGTAGGGGGCGCGCCCTAGGGGGGCAGGCGCGCCCCCACCCTTGTGGCAAGGTGGTGGCCCCCCTGGCCTTCATCTTTGGCAGGTATTTTTCTTATTTTCTGAAAAGTGTCTCCGTGAAGCTTTAGGTCATTCCGAGAACGTTTGCTCCTGCACATAAATAACACCATGGTAATTCTGCTGAAAACAACGTCAGTCCGGGTTAGTTCCATTCAAATCATGCAAGTTAGAGTCCAAAACAAGGGCACAAGTGTTTGGAAAATTAGATACATTGGAGACGTATCAGCAAGCTCCAGCGATCCATTTATGGACTGGTGCAAGCCTCTCGGAGTTGGAATATACGCTTTGATAGTGTGATCAAAGCATATGGTTTTATACAGACTTTTGGAGAAGCCTGTATTTACAAGAAAGTGAGTGGGAGCTCAGTAGAATTTCTAATATTATATGTGGATGACATATTATTGATTGAAAATAATACATAATTTCTGGATAGCATAAAAGGATACTTGAATAAGAATTTTTCAATGAAAGACCTCGGTGAAGCTGCTTATATATTGGGCATAAAGATCTATAGAGATAGATCAAGACGCTTAATTGGAATTTCACAAAGCACATACCTTGATAATGTTTTGAAGAAGTTCAAAACGGATCAGTCAAAGAAAGGGTTCTTGCCTGTGTTACAAGGTGTGAAGTTGTAACACCCCGGATGTAACTTTCCCAATTTGTACTCCAACTCTTGCCGTTTCCGGTGTTAAGTTAATTTATTTTCTCGGGTTCGGGTCTTGTCTCCGTGTGTTGTTATCGTTGTCATGCATCTCTTATCATGTCATCATGTGCATTGCATTTGCATACGTGTTCGTCTCGTGCATTCGAGCATTTTCCCCGTTGTCCGTTTTGCGTTCCGGCGCTTCGTTCTCCTCCGGTGGTCATTTCTAACTTTGTTTCGTGTGTGGGGATTAAACATTTCCGGATTGGACCGATACTTGCCAAGCGGCCTTGGTTTACTACCGGTAGACCGCCTGTCAAGTTTCGTATCATTTGGACTTCGTTTGATACTCTAACGGTTAACCGAGGGACCGAAAAGGCCTCGTGTGTGTTGCAGCCCAACACCCCTCCAATTTGGCCCAAAACCCACCTAACTCTGCTCCATCATCTAGAGCGTTCGATCATGATCGCGTGGCCGAAAACCGCACCTCATTCGGACTCTCCTAGCTCCCTCTATGCCTATTTAAACACCCCCCGAAATCCGGATCTTCCTCTCCCCTGAAAACCCTAATTTCGCCTCCGCGCCGGCCGGACACGTCCGTCCGGACCGGACGAAATCGCCGCCGCCCGCCCGCACCAGTGGCAAGCTGCCACGTGGCGCGCCGCCGCCGAGGCCCGCGAGGCCCATTCGGGGCCCCCGCGGCCCAGATCTGCCGCCGCCACCGCCGCCTCCTCTTCCCCGCGGCCGGGCCCGCTCGCCGTCCGGCGCCGCCGTGGCGCCATAGCCGCCGTTGCCACCTCGTCTCCCGGGCCGCCGTGCGCGCCGCTCCCGCCGTCAGCCGCCGCCAACGGCCGCCGCCTCCGCGCCGGCCTCGCCGCGCCCTTCGTCCGGCCCCGCCGCCCAGCCATCGCCGGCCGCCGCCTCCTCCCTCCTCTCGCCGGCCGCTGCTTTCTTCTTCCCCGACGAACAGCTACAGTGCCGCCGCCGCCTCGGATTCCGCGCCAACCCTAGATCTGAGGAGGTTGTTTTTCTTCTAAGTCCTGAAATTCGTAGATTCAAGTGCTCATGTTCGCGGCCTCGTAACTTTGCATCCGTAGCTCCGATTTATGCATATAGCATATCAAAATGTTCATCTCAGAGAGTAGATCATTTCATTCCATTGCATCATTTTCATTTGAGTTCATCTTGATGCCCGAAATGCTGTTAGAAGAGGGCTACTTGAGTTAATTGTCAGATCTACTACTCCGTTTAGCACTTTTGTCATTTTTGCCATGATTATTGTGTGCATGCTATGCCCGTGAGTTCTACATGTGTTTTGTTAAGGGTTTTGTCATCTATCCAGAGGTGCAACTCATGGATTTTTAGGATGTGTGTGGTGACTTGTGCAAGCTTGCAAAGTGGTGCACTTGCTAATTCTGTTTTCAGGGACTTAGTAGTTTCACTAAGTCCTGGGATTGTTTAGTTCATGATGCCATATGTTCATGTTGTTTCCTAGTGATCCGTGCCTCTTTTGAGGATGATCAGTAAGGGAGTTTTGTTAATCTTGTAGTGCTCTATCCATCCATGTCTTTGTTTGCAATTATGGAGCACCCTAGCTTGAGTCAATCGAGCTCTACTTTTGCTTCGTTGCGAATCTGGGCAGATCGTCAACTTGTTTGCAATTTTGCCGATGTTATTGTAGTTGATCCGTGCATGCTATGCCATTGTTCTGGACATGTCTAGCTTGAATTTTGTGCCTTCTTAAGGGATGTATGATTGTCTTGCCATGACTTGCACCGTGGTGAGTGCATCGAGCTCGTAAACATGCCTTCGTGAGTTATGTTTCAGCATGTCCCAGTTTTCACTAAGTCTGAAAACTGATTATGTTTTTGCTATGTTCGTGTGCTTGTTAGTATATTTTGTGATCCCTTTTGGCTCAAGGTCACTAAGGGACTTTTGTTAAGCTTGTTGAGTAGCTCCATGCCATGTCTTTCTTTGTCATGTTCAGGTCCTGTAGCATGTTGTTTTGTTGCTCCGAAGAGGGCTATATGATCTGAGATTCCAGACAAGTGTTAATTTCACTAAGTCTGAGATCCGTTTTACCATTTGCGTTTTTGCCATGCTTGTTTGAACCTCCTAATGGATGAATTGGCCGTAGCTCAGTGCTAGACTTTTGTTAAGCATCTTGAATGCTTCCCTTCCATGTATTTTGATGCCATGTTTGAATGCTGTAGCATGTTCATTTCATTACATTTAGATGCCTACTTGCTGTAAATCGCAGACCGGTGTCATATTTGAATCGCTTGCCATTTCCAAACCGTAACTCCGATTCCGGCGTTCTTTATATCGTTTTCAAGAGATTTCATCTCATCTTTCCAGTGGCACACTTGGATTTCCAAGTTGAGGCCAGGTTCATGCATTTCCTGTCATATCTTGCATTTGGCATCCCGCATCGCATCCTGCATAGCATATCATCATTTCATCATATTGCTTGTTCTTGCACGTGGTTGATTGTTTCCTTGTTACTTTTTTGTCTTGTTTGGGTAGAGCCGGGAGACGAGTTCACTAACGAGGAGCCCGTTGAGTTTGCTTTCGAGGATCCAGTCAACTCTGACAACTGTGCAGGCAAGATGATCATACCCTCGAAATCACTACTATCTTTGCTATGCTAGTTTTCTCGCTCTTTTGCTATGCCATTGCTACGATTCCTACCACTTGCTTGAAAGCCTCCCAAATTGCCATGTCAAACCTCTAACCCACCATTGTCCTAGCAAACTGTTGATTGGCTATGTTACCGCTTTGCTCAGCCCCCTCTTATAGCGTTGCTAGTTGCAGGTGAAGATTGGAGGCCGTTCCTTGTTGGAACATTTATTTACTTGTTGGGATATCATTATATTGCCTTGTTATCTTAATGCATCTATATACTTGGTAAAGGGTGGAAGGCTCGGCCTCTCGCCTAGTGTTTTGTTCCACTCTTGCCGCCCTAGTTTCCGTCATATCGGTGTTATGTTCCCAGATTTTGCGTTCCTTACGCGGTTGGGTTATAATGGGAACCCCTTGATATTTCGCCTTGATTAAAACTTTTCCAGCAATGCCCAACCTTGGTTTTACCATTTGCCACCTAGCCTTTTCTTTCCCTTGGGTTCTGCAGACTCAAGGGTCATCTTTATTTTAACCCCCCCGGCCAGTGCTCCTCTGAGTGTTGGTCCACCTGTCAGCTACCGGTGGCCACTAGGGGCAACTCTGGGCTGGCCTACCCGTACCTAGGACAATCTGAGTGTGCCCTGAGAAAGAGATATGTGCAGCTCCTATCGGGATTTGTCGGCACATTCGGGCGGTGTTGCTGGTATTGTTTTAACCTGTCGAAGTGTCTTGAATTACCGAGATACCGAGTCTGATCGGAACGTCTTGGGAGGAGGTCTATTCCTTCGTTGATCGTGAGAGCTTGTCATGGGCTAAGTTGGGACTCCCCTGCAGGGATTGAACTTTCGAAAGCCGTGCCCGCGGTTATGGGCAGATGGGAATTTGTTAATGTCCGGTTGTAGATAACTTGAACCTTAACTTAATTAAAATGAATCAACTGAGTGTGTTACCGTGATGTCCTCTTCTCGGTGGAGTCCGGGAAGTGGACACGGTGTTGGAGTAATGTTTGCGCAGGTTGCTCTCTAGTTTCTCGCTCATGCTTTGCCTCCTCTTCTCGCTCTCTTTTGCGAATAAGTTAGCCACCATACTTGCTAGTCGCTTGCTGCAGCTCCACTCATATATTTACCTTGCCTTACCTATAAGCTTAAATAGTCTTGATCGCGAGAGTGCGAGATTGCTGAGTCCCTGTGGCTCACAGATTACTATTACACCAGATGCAGGGCCTGATGATTCCGCTCCAGGTGACGCGTATGAGCTCAAGTGGGAGATCGACGAAGACTCACAACGTTACTATGTTTCCTTTCCCGATGATCAGTAGTGGTGCCCAGTTGGGGGTGATTGGGACCGTGTCGCATGTTGGGTTCTCTTTTATTTTGGCGCCATAGTCGGGCCATGAGTGTTTGGATGATGTAATGTTATTTATGTACTTGATTGACGTGGCGAGTGTAAGCCAACTATGTTGTCTCCCTTTTTATTATCATATTACATGGGATGTTGTGAAGATTGCCTAACTTGCGACATATGCCTTCAATGCGATTATGCCTCTAAGTCGTGCCTCGACACGTGGGAGATATAGTCGCATCGAGGGTGTTACAGAAGTTGAGTCAGACTCAATGCCCGACCAATGCAGAAGATAGAGAGAAAATGAAAGTCATTCCCTATGCCGCAGCCATAGGTTCTATCATGTATGCAATGTTGTGTACCGGACTTGATGTGTGCCTTGCTATAAGTTTAGCAAATCGAAATGAAATAAATAAAGAATAAAGCCAAAAAAATAAGTCGAAGATAGAAGAGCCCAGATTCCAAATGAAGAAATGGAAACTCGAAAAGGATCCTTCTGATTCTCAAAGAATGAGGGGCAAGGGGATTGATACCGAGAAAGATTTCTTCTTATTATAAGACGTGATTTGATCTGCATATGTTTGGTAAAAGAAGGGAGGTACGAAAGTAATCCAGGAGTGGATCACTGGACAGCGGTCAAGAACATCCTGAAATACCTGAAAAGGACTAAGGATATGTTTCTCGTTTATAGAGGTGACAAAGAGCTTGTCATAAATGGTTACATCGATGCAAACTTTGACACTGATCCAGATGACTCTAAGTCACAAACCGGATACGTATTTATATTGAATGGTGGAGCTGTCAGTTGGTGCAGTTCCAAGCAGAGCATCATGGCGGGATCTACGTGTGAAGCGGAGTACATAGCTGCTTCGGAAGCAGCAAATGAAGGAGTCTGGATGAAGGAGTTCATATCCGATCTAGGTGTAATACCTAGTGCATCGGGTCCAATGAAAATCTTTTGTGACAATACTGGAGCAATTGCCTTGGCGAAGGAATCCATATTTCACAAGAGAACCAAACACATCAAGAGATGCTTCAATTCCTTCCGCGATCAAGTCAAGGAGGGAGACATAGAAATTTTCAAGATACATACGGATCTGAATGTTGTAGACCCGTTGACTAAGCCTCTCTCACGAGCAAAACATGATCAGCACGAAGACTCCATGGGTGTTAGAATGATTACTATGTAATCTAGATTATTGACTCTAGTGCAAGTGGGAGACTGAAAGAAATATGACCTAGAGGCAATAATAAAGTTGTTATTTATATTTCCTTATATCATGATAACTGTTTATTATTCATGCTAGAATTATATTAACCAGAAACTTAGTACATGTGTGAATACATAGTCAAACAGAGTGCCCCTAGTATGCCTCTACTTGACTAGCTCGTTAATCAAAGATGGTTAAGTTTCCTGACGATAGAAATGTGTTGTCATTTGATGAATGGGATCACATCATTAGAGAATGATGTGATGAACAAGACCCATCCGTTAGCTTAGCATAATCATCATTTAGTTTTATTGCTATTGCTTTCTTCATGACTTATACATGTTCCTATGACTATGAGATTATGCAACCCCCGAATACCGGAGGAACACCTTGTGTGCTTTCAAATGTCACAACGTAACTGTGTTATTATAAAGATGCTCTACAGGTGTCTCCAATGGTGTTTTTTGAGTTGGCATAGATCGAGATTAGGATTTGTCACTCCATGTATGGGAGAGGTATCTCTGGGCCCTCTCGGTAATGCACATCACTATAAGCCTTGCAAGTAATGTGACTAATGAGTTAGTTACATGATGATGCATTACGGAACGAGTAAAAAGACTTTCCGATAACGAGATTGAACTAGGTATGGGGATACCGATGATCGAATCTCGGGCAAGTAACATACCAATGACAAAGGGAATAACGTATGTTGTTATGCGGTTTGACCGAAAAATTTCTTCGTAGAATATGTAGGAGCCAATATGAGCATCCAGGTTCCGCTATTGGTTATTGACCGGAGATATGTCTCGGTCATGTCTACATAGTTCTCGAACCTGTAGGGTCCGCACGCTTAACGTTCGATGACGATTTGTATTATGAGTTATGTGTTTTTGATGACCGAAGTTTTTTCGGAGTCTCGGATGAGATCACGGACGTGACGAGGAGTCTCGAAATAGTCGAGAGGTAAAGATTCATATATTGGAAGGTTGCATTCGGACATCAAAATGGTTTCGAGTGGTTCGGGCATTTTTTTGAAGTACCGAGTGGTTACCGGACCCCCCCGGTGAAGTAATGGGCCTTATTGGGCCATAGGGGAGAATAGGAGGTAGGCCAAGAGGAGGTGGTGCCCCCCCATGGAGTCCGAATTGGACTAGGGGAGAGGGCGGCGCGCCCTTGCCCTTTCCTACTCCCTCTCCCTTTCCTTCTTTCCTACTCCGAAAAGGAAAGGGGAATTCTACTAGGACTTGGGAGTCCTAGTAGGACTCCCCACACTTGGCCTCCTCCTCCCCTCCTTTATATATAGGGGCAGGGGCACCCCAAAGCACATCAATTGTTCCACGGCCGTGTGCGGTGCCCCCCTCCACAGTTTACCACCTCGGTCATATTGTTGTAGTGCTTAGGCGAAGCCCTGCACGGATCACATCATCAACACCGTCACCACGCCGTCGTGCTGACGGAACTCTCCCTCGTTCTCAACTGGATCAAGAGTTCGAGGGAAGTCATTGTGCTGAACATGTGCTAAACACAAAGGTGACGTACGTTCGGTACTTGGATCGGTTGGATCATGAAGACATTCGACTACATCAACCGCGTTACTAAACGCTTCTGCTTTCAGTCTACGAGGGTACGTGGACACACTCTTCCCATCTCGTTGCTATGCATCTCCTAGTTAGGTCTTGCATGATCGTAGGAATTTTTTTGAATTACCACGTTCCCCAACAAATCAAGCCAATTATATAATCCGCCGAGCCACATATTTACTTACCATAGCAGCTCCATCATTCCTATAGCTCATTCATCAAGGATGGCCTCGATCTTCACAAGCTTCTCATTGTTCACATGCCCAACTTTTAACAATTCACCAAAGATAAATTCCATCTTTTTCTTCTGCCCCTTTAGCCAATCCCTATCTTGTTTGATCTCTTCTTTCTCCTTCCTCGGGGGTTCCTAATATTATTTGCTTGAGAGATCTAAATGCACTTCAGCTCCTTATAATCAATATTTAGATTCTTCATCCCCTTGTCAATCTCCATTAGCCCTCTCTATCTCTTCCTTCTTCTTCAGCTCACTATCATCCTTTGATTCTTTTGGTAGTTAATCTCCTACACCTGTCTCCGCTGCCAATCAAATAGCTTGCTCACATCATCAACAAGGTCTAAAGGCTTAGTTGCTCATTATCCTTATTAAGCTTGCTCACCTCTCTCTCATGAGCATGATGATCAGTCATCCTACTATTATTGATCTCATGAAACATTTCCCAGATCTTAAGAAGGCGGCTCTGCATCATGACAATCAATGGGCATCAACTCACTCCACAACTCCAAAGTTGAAACCTCCTTCAACATACAAGTTCAAATTTGAGCACAACTTAATACAAGTACTTTCCTAATCGATACTACCAACTAAAAGTACATCGAGCACCTCTACCGTTCATTACCTTTCTAAATTATTATTGATTACTGTAATAATTTGTCACATGCAGTTACTGCTGGGGAACGTAGTAATTTCAAAAAAATTCCTACGCACACGCAAGATCATGGTGATGCATAGCAACGAGAGGGGAGAGTGTGATCTACGTACCCTTGTAGATCGACAACAGAAGCGTTTGGTTGATGTAGTCGTACGTCTCCACGGCCCGACCGATCAAGCACCGAAACTACGGCACCTCCGAGTTCTAGCACACGTTCAGCTCGATGACGATCCCCGGGCTCCGATCCAGCAAAGCGTCGGGGAGGAGTTCCGTCAGCATGATGGCGTGGTGACGATCTTGATGTTCTACCGTCGCAGGGCTTCGCCTAAGCACCGCTACAATATGACCGAGGTGGAATATGGTGGAGGGGGGCACCGCACACGGCTAAGGAACGATCACGAAGATCAACTTGTGTCTAGGGGTGCCCCCCTGCCCCCGTATATAAACGAGCAAGGGGAGGAGGCCGGCCGGCCCCTATAGGCGCGCCAGGAGGAGTCCTCCTAGTAGGAGTAGGACTCCTACTAGGAGGGGGAAAGAAGTGGGGAGGGAGAGGGAAAGGGGGGCGCTGCCCCCCCTCTCCTAGTCCAATTCGGACCAGGGGGGGAGGAGGCGCGCGGCCCACCTCTGGCAGCCCCTCTCTCTCCACTAAGGCCCATATGGCCCATTACTTCTCCCGGGGGGTTCCGGTAACCCTCCGGCTCTCCTGTTTTCTCCGAAATCACCCGGAACACTTCCGGTGTCCGAACATAGCCGTCCAATATATCAATCTTTATGTCTCGACCATTTCGAGACTCCTCGTCATGTCCGTGATCACATCTGGGACTCCGAACTAACTTCGGTACATCAAAACTCATAAACTCATAATATAACTATCATCGAAACCTTAAGCGTGTGGACCCTACGGGTTCGAGAACAATGTAGACATGACCGAGACACGTCTCCGGTCAATAACCAATAGCGGAACCTGGATGCTCATATTGGCTCCTACATATTCTACGAAGATCTTTATCGGTCAGACCGCATAACAACATACGTTGTTCCCTTTGTCATCGGTATGTTACTTTCCCGAGATTCGATCGTCGGTATCTCAATACCTAGTTCAATCTCGTTACCGGCAAGTCTCTTTACTCGTTCCGTAATACATCATCTCACAACTAACTCATTAGTTGCAATGCTTGCAAGTCTTATGTGATGTGCATTACCGAGAGGGCCCAGAGATACCTCTCCGACAATCAGAGTGACAAATCCTAATCTCGAAATACGCCAACCCAACATGTACCTTTGGAGACACCTGTAGAGCTCCTTTATAATCACCCAGTTACGTTGTGACGTTTGGTAGCACACAAAGTGTTCCTCCGGAAAACGGGAGTTGCATAATCTCATAGTCATAGGAACATGTATAAGTCATGAAGAAAGCAATAGCAACATACTAAACGATCGGGTGCTAAGCTAATGGAATGGGTCATGTCAATCACATCATTCTCCTAATGATGTGATCCCGTTAATCAAATAACAACTCTTTTGTTTATGGTTAGGAAACATAACCTCTTTGATTAACGAGCTAGTCAAGTAGAGGCATACTAGTGACACTTTGTTTGTCTATGTATTCACACAAGTATTATGTTTCGAGTTAATACAATTCTAGCATGAATAATAAACATTTATCATGATATAAGGAAATAAATAATAACTTTATTATTGCCTCTAGGGCATATTTCCTTCAGTCTCCCACTTGCACTAGAGTCAATAATCTAGTTCACATCACCATGTGATTTAACCGCAATAGTTCACATCACCATGTGATTAACACCCATAGTTCACATCGATATGTGATCAACACCCAAAGGGTTTACTAGAGTCAGTAATCTAGTTCACATCGCTATATGATTAACACCCAAAGAGTACTAAGGTGTGATCATGTTTTGCTTGTGAGATAATTTTAGTCAACGGGTCTGTCACATTCAAATCCGTAAGTATTTTGCGAATTTCTATGTCAACAATGCTCTGCACGGAGCTACTCTAGCTTATTGCTCCCACTTTCAATATGTATCTAGATCGAGACTTAGAGTCATCCAGATCTGTGTCAAAACTTGCATCGACGTAACCTTTTACTACGAACCTTTTTGTCACCTCCATAATTGAGAAATATTTCCTTATTCCACTAAGGATAATTTTGACCGTTGTCCAGTGATCTACTCTTAGATCACTATTGTACTCCCTTGCTTAACACAGTGTAGGGTATACAATAGATCTGGTACACAGCATGACATACTTTATAGAACCTATGGCTGAGGCATAGGGAATGACTTTCATTCTATTTCTATCTTCTGCCGTGGTCGGGCTTTGAGTCTTACTCAATTTCACACCTTGCAACACAGGCAAGAACTCTTTCTTTGACTGTTCCATTTTGAACTACTTCAAAATCTTGTCAAGGTATGTACTCATTGAAAAAACTTATCAAGCGTCTTGATCTATCTCTATAGATCTTGATGCTCAATATGTAAGCAGCTTTACCGAGGTCTTTGTTTGAAAAACTCCTTTCAAATATTCCTTTATGCTTTCCAGAAAATTATACATTATTTCCGATCAACAATATGTTGTTCACATATACTTATCAGAAATGTTGTAGTGCTCCCACTCACTTTCTTGTAAATACAGGCTTCACCGTAAGTCTGTATAAAACCAAATGCTTTGATCACACTATCAAAGCGCTTATTCCAACTCCAAGAGGCTTGCACCAGTCCATAAATGGATCGCTGGAGCTTGCACACTTTGTTAGCTCCCTTTGGATCGACAAAACCTTCTGGTTGCATCATATACAACTCTTCTTCCAGAAATCCATTCAGGAATGCAGTTTTGACATCCATCTGCCAAATTTCATAATCATAAAATGCGGCAATTGCTAACATGATTCGGACAGACATAAGCATCGCTACGGGTGAGAAGGTCTCATCGTAGTCAATCCCTTGAACTTGTCGAAAACCTTTTGCGACAATTCTAGCTTCGTAGATAGTAACACTACTATCAGCGTCCGTCTTCCTCTTGAAGATCCATTTATTTTCTATGGTTTGCCGATCATCAGGCAAATCCATCAAAGTCCATACTTTGTTCTCATACATGGATCATATCTCAGATTTTATGGCCTCAAACCATTTCGCGGAATCTGGGCTCATCATCGCTTCCTCATAGTTCGCAAGTTCGTCATGGTGTAGTAACATGACTTCCAGAATAGGATTACTGTACCACTCTGGTGCGAATCTCACTCTGGTTTACCTACGAGATTCGGTAGTAACTTGATCTGAAGTTACATGATTATCATCATTAGCTTCCTCACTAATTGGTGTAGTAGTCACAGGAACAGATTTCTGTGATGAACTACTTTCCAATAAGGGAGCAGGTACAGTTACCACATCAAGTTCTACTTTCCTCCCACTCACTTCTTTCGAGAGAAACTCCTTCTCTAGAAAAATTCTGAATTTAGCAACAAAAGTCTTGCCTTCGGATTTGTGATAGAAAGTGTACCCAACAGTCTCCTTTGGGTATCCTATGAAGACATATTTCTCCGATTTGGGTTTGAGCTTATCAGGATGAAACTTTTTCATATAAGCATCACAATCCCAAACTTTAAGAAATGACAACTTTGGTTTCTTGACAAACCACAGTTCAGATTGTGTCGTCTCAACGGACTTAGATGGTGCCCTTTTAAACGTGAATGCAGCTGTCTTTAATGCATAATCTCAAAACGATAGTGGTAGATCGATAAGAGACATCATAGATCGCACCATATCTAATAAAGTACCGTTATAATGTTCGGACACACCATTATGCTGTGGTGTTCCAGGTGGCGTGAGTAGTAAAACTATTTCACATTGTTTTAACTGAAGGCCAAACTCGTAACTCAAATATTTTACCTCTGCGATCATATTGTAGAAACTTTTTTGTTACGATGATTCTCCACTTCACTCTGAAATTCTTTGAACTTTTCAAATATTTCAGACTTGTGTTTGATTAAGTAGATATACCCATATCTGCTCAAATCATCTGTGAAGGTCAGAAAATAATGATACCCGCCGCGAGCCTTAACACTCATCGGATCTCATACATCAGTATGTATTATTTCCAATAAGTCAGTTGCTCGCTCCATAGTTCCGGAGAACGGCGTTTTAGTCATCTTGCCCATGAGGCATGGTTCACAAGCATCAACTGATTCATAATCAAGTGATTCTAAAAAACCCATTAGCATGGAGTTTCTTCATGCGCTTTACACCAATATGACCTAAACGGCAGTGCCACAAATAAGTTGCACTATCATTATTAACTTTGCATCTTTTGGTTTCAATATTATGATTATGTGTATCACTACGATCGAGATCCAACGAACTATTTTCATTGGGTGTGTAACCATATAAGGTTTTATTCATGTAAACAGAACAACAATTTATTCTCTTACTTAAATGAATAACCGTATTACAATAAACATGATCAAATCATATTCATGCTCAACGCAAACACCAAATAACACTTATTCAGGTTCAACACTAATCCCGAAAGTATAGGGAGTGTGCGATGATGATCATATCAATCTTGGAACCACTTCCAACACACATCGTCACTTCACCCTTAACTAGTCTCTGTTTATTCTGCAACTCCCGTTTCGTGTTACTAATCTTAGCAACTGAACTAGTATCAAATACCGAGGGGTTGCTATAAACACTAGTAAAGTAGACATCAATAACATGTATATCAAATATACTTATGTTTACTTTGCCATCCTTCTTATCTGCCAATTACTTGGGGTAGTTCCGCTTCCAGTGACCAGTCCCTTTGCAGTAGAAGTACTCAGTTTCAGGCTTAGGTCCAGGTTTGGGTTTCTTCTCTTGAGTAGCAACTTGCTTGCTGTTCTTTTTGAAGTTCCCCTTCTTCTTCCCTTTACCCTTTTTCTTGAAACTAGTGGTCTTGTTGACCATCAACACTTGATGTTTTTCTCGATTTCTACCTTCATCAATTTCCGCATTACGAAGAGCTTGGGAATCGTTTCCATTATCCCTTGCATATCATAGTTCATCACAAAGTTCTACTAACTTGGTGATGGTGACTAGAGAATTCTGTCAATCACTATCTTATCTGGAAGATTAACTCCCACTTGATTCAAGCGATTGTAGTACTCAGACAATCTGAGCACATTCTCACTAGTTGAGCGATTCTCCTCCATCTTTTAGCTATAGAACTTGTTGGAGACTTCATATCTCTCAACTCGGGTATTTGCTTGAAATATTAACTTCAACTCCTGGAACATCTCATATGCTCCATGACGTTCAAAACGTCTTTGAAGTCCCGATTCTAAGCCATTAAGCATGGTGCACTAAACTATCAAGTAGTCATCATATTGAGCTAGCCAAACGTTCATAACGTCTGCATCTGCTCCTGCAATAGGTCCGTCACCTAGCAGTGCATCAAGGACATAATTCTTCTGTGCAGCAATGAGGATAAACCTCAGATCACGGATCCAATCCGCATCATTGCTACTAACATCTTTCAACACAATTTTCTCTAGGAACATATCAAAATAAACACAGGGAAGCAACAACGCGAGCTATTGATCTACAACATAATTTGCAAAATACTACCAGGACTAAGTTCATGATAAATTTAAGTTCAATTAATCATATTACTTAAGAACTCCCACTTAGATAGACATCCCTCTAATCCTCTAAGTGATTACGTGATCCAAATCAACTAAACCATGTCCGATCATCACGTGAGATGGAGTAGTTTCATTGGTGAACATCGCTATGTTGATCATATCTGCTATATGATTCACGCTCGACCTTTCGGTCTCCGTGTTCCGAGGCCATATCTGTATATGCTTGGCTCGTCAAGTATAACCTGAGTATTCCGCGTGTGCAACTGTTTTGCACCCGTTGTATTTGAATGTAGAGCCTATCACACCCGATCATCACGTGGTGTCTCAGCACGAAGAACTTTCGCAATGGTGCATACTCAGGGAGAACACTTCTTGATAATTAGTGAGAGATCATCTTATAATTCTACCGTCAATCAAAGCAAGATAAGATGCATAAAAGATAAACATCACATGCAATCAATATAAGTGATATGATATGGCCATCATCATCTTGTGCTTGTGATCTCCATCTTCGAAGCACCGTCGTGATCACCATCGTCACCAGCGCGACACCTTGATCTCCATCGTAGCATCGTTGTCGTCTCGCCAATCTTATGCTTCCACGACTATCGCTACCGCTTAGTGATAAAGTAAAGCATTACAGCGCGATTGCATTGCATACAATAAAGCGACAACCATATGGCTCCTGGCAGTTGCCGATAACTCGGTTACAAAACATGATCATCTCATACAATAAAATTTAGCATCATGCCTTGACCATATCACATCACAACATGCCCTGCAAAAACAAGTTAGACGTCCTCTACTTTGTTGTTGCAAGTTTTACGTGGCTGCTACGGGCTTAAGCAAGAACCAATCTTACCTACGCATCAAAACCACAACGATAGTTTGTCAAGTTGGTGCTGTTTTAACCTTCGCAAGGACCGGGCATAGCCACACTCAGTTCAACTAAAGTTGGAGAAACTGTCACCCGCAAGCCACCTATGTGCAAAGCACGTCGGGAGAACCGGTATCGCGTAAGCGTACGCGTAATGTCGGTCCGGGCCGCTTCATCCAACAATACCGCCGAACCAAAGTATGACATGCTGGTAAGCAGTATGACTTATATCGCCCACAACTCATTTGTGTTCTACTCGTGCATATAACATCAACATATAAAACCTAGGCTCGGATGCCACTGTTGGGGAACGTAGTAATTTCAAAAAATTTCCTACGCACACGCAAGATCATGGTGATGCATAGCAACGAGAGGGGAGAGTGTGATCTACGTACCCTTGTAGATCGACAACGGAAGCGTTTGGTTGATGTAGTCGTACGTCTCCACGGCCCGACTGATCAAGCACCGAAACTACGGCACCTCCGAGTTCTAGCACACGTTCAGCTCGATGACGATCCCCGGGCTTCGATCCAGCAAAGCGTCGGGGAGGAGTTCCGTCAGCACGACGGCATGGTGACGATCTTGATGTTCTACCGTCGCAGGGCTTCTCCTAAGCACCGCTACAATATGACCGAGGTGGAATATGGTGGAGGGGGGCACCGCACACGGCTAAGGAACGATCACGAAGATCAACTTGTGTCTAGGGGTGCCCCTGCCCCCGTATATAAAGGAGCAAGGGGAGGAGGCCGGCCGGCCCCTATAGGCGCGCCAGGAGGAGTCCTCCTCCTAGTAGGAGTAGGACTCCTACTAGGAGGGGAAAGAAGTGGGGAGGGAGAGGGAAAGGGGGGCGCCGCCCCCCTCTCCTAGTCCAATTCGGACCAGGGGGGAGGAGGCGCGCGGCCCACCTCTGGCAGCCCCTCTCCCTCTCCACTAAGGCCCATATGGCCCATTACTTCTCCCGGGGGGGGTTCCGGTAACCCTCCAGCTCTCCGGTTTCCTCCGAAATCACCTGGAACACTTCCGGTGTCTGAATATAGCCGTCCAATATATTAATCTTTATGTCTCGACCATTTCGAGACTCCTCATTATGTCTGTGATCACATCCGGGACTCTGAACTAACTTCGGTACATCAAAACTCATAAACTCATAATATAACTGCCATCGAAACCTTAAGCGTGCGGACCCTACGGGTTCGAGAACAATGTAGACATGACCGAGACACGTCTCCGGTCAATAACCAATAGCAGAACCTGGATGCTCATATTGGCTCCTACATATTCTACGAAGATCTTTATCGGTCAGACCACATAACAACATACGTTGTTCCCTTTGTCATCGGTATGTTACTTGCCCGAGATTCGATCGTCGGTATCTCAATACCTAGTTCAATCTCGTTACCGGCAAGTCTCTTTACTACTCGTTCCGTAATACATCTCACAACTAACTCATTAGTTGCAATGCTTGCAAGGCTTATGTGATGTGCATTACCGAGAGGGCCCAGAGATACCTCTCCGACAATCAGAGTGACAAATCCTAATCTCGGAAATACGCCAACCCAACATTTACCTTTGGAGACACCTGTAGAGCTCCTTTATAATCACCCAGTTACGTTGTGACGTTTGGTAGCATACAAAGTGTTCCTCCGGTAAACGGGAATTGCATAATCTCATAGTCATAGGAACATGTATAAGTCATGAAGAAAGCAATAGCAACATACTAAACGATCGGGTGCTAAGCTAACGGAATGGGTCATGTCAATCACATCATTCTCCTAATGATGTGATCCCGTTAATCAAATAACAACTCTTTTGTTTATGGTTAGGAAACATAACCATCTTCGATTAACGAGCTAGTCAAGTAGAGGCATACTAGTGATACTTTGTTTGTCTATGTATTCACACAAGTATTATATTTCCGGTTAATACAATTCTAGCATGAATAATAAACATTTATCATGATATAAGGAAATAAATAATAACTTTATTATTGCCTCTAGGGCATATTTCCTTCAGTTACTTAGTACTTTGTTGATTACTTTACTAATTTATTACTACCAACTCCAAGTACACTGAGCACCTCTACCATATAATGAACTAGTTTAAACACTAAATACTGACAACACCAATCTTACTGCCAAAATTTTCATTCATATTCAATAATCTTCAGTTTGTAAACTACCTATGCTAGAAAAGTGCAGCTCATTCAGTAATGCACCGATTCAACAGTTATTCAATAAACCAATATTCTGTAGATTCACTTACATGTGCACACTAGCTCTACAAATTCAGGCAAACTGGTGCAGTTACATGTGCAGAAGGGTACACACATAAGTTGTACTAGAACCTCCTAAAATAGAAAGGTCTGTGGGGAACTATTCACACATCATCAGAGGTGCAACAAGGTTGATGTAGAAGAAGCCCTTCGTGATTGATTCCTCCTTCGGCAGAGTACCGACAGAGGCCTCCAGATGGGATCGTGAAAGAACAGAGGCTTGCGGCGGCGGAATAATTGTTTTGGGTCTCTCTCTGGTAGTTTCTGAAATTTAGGGAATTTATGGAGTTGGAATTAGGTCATACGAAGCTATGAGGGGCCCACAAGCTCAGGCAGCGCCTAAGGTGGGGGTGCGCCGTGTGAGTTTGTGGCCCTCTCGTACATCTTCTCGCCACCTCCGGAAGCTTTCGCGGTTCCTTCAGGTTTAGAAAAAATCACCGTAACATTTTATTGTGTTTCGACTTCGTTTTGTAGTATTTTTTTGCGAAACAATAAAATAGGCAAAAACAGAAACTGGCAATGGGTACTAGGTTAATAGGTTAGTTCATAAAAATAATATAAAATTGCATATAGAACATAGAAGATTGATAACATAATAGCGTGAAACAATAAAAAAATATAGATATGTTGAAGACGTATCAGCTGCCGTGGCCGAATTCCGGCTTTCGGAATGTCGCCAACGTGGCCGCAGTTTCGACGCCTTTTGCTCCCTCGTGGGTGCTCTACGCCATCATGGTCATTCGTTGGTTTCGTTTTCGATGAAACAAAGCTCGGCGGTGGCCCTATTCATCCGCAAACTGCCGACACCAACGGGGAAGATATGCGGCGATTCTGGTTGGCGGCCGGATTTATTGTGGGCCAAGAGGTCGTCGGGGTTGCGGGGTGTCGGTGTCTGTGCACGGTGGCCGAGGGGTGGGGAGAGGGAAGGAAAGTGGCGGAGGCGGGGCAAGGGTGGAGTCCGTTGAGTGAGAGGGAGCATCAACCCGAAGAGAATCTTTTGCTGAGAAATTTTTTCTTCAGCCACTCAATAATGAGAGCTGGCGAAGGCGTCTCCTAAAAAAATTGAGCAGCTAAACCCAAAAGGAGTTTGGCTAGGTGCGGCTTAACTCCTCGAAAGGGAATGTTTTGAGGAATTAAGTCTTTTTAGGAGGTCGGCTAGAGATGCCCTTAGTGTATAATAGATTCTTATCTATGGGCATGCTATGACTCTGGTCTTTGCTACAACATCTGGACTGTCCGGGGTCATTTACATGCAAGTAACAAGAAGTTGGAGGAAATTACGAGAGACTTTCGTTACGTTAGTTTAGCAATTTGATTTTGTAATATCAGAGTTTTCACTATTTAGTACCGTGTTATTTTTATCTTAAACTTTTGAATTGTAATATTTTTTTGTTGCATTAATTATAAAAAAGACTTTTCAGTGGAAACTAAATCCATCAAGTTATTGCGAGACTAAATCTTTATGACTAAACCAAGCCAACAACCTTGTTTTATGCATTCATTCTGTACTGTCGACCCCTCAAGTGCCAATACTGGAATTCTATAATCTTCTATATCTAAATAGCTAGCCCCCACTAACATACTTCTCTCAACATGCAAGCATGTCACCTCATCATAAAACATGCATAGGAAAAGACCCACCTCAACATGCAATTATGCATATTAAAAATCCACTTCAACATGCAACCATGTATGCATGTAAAATTCCATTATATTATGAGATTTACATTTAATTCTTATATATTTCAAAAACTATTATTTCAAATATTGATCTTTCGTATAACCAAAAACATCATTGAAATATTGCAAAATATCCCCGCAACAACGTGCGGGGCATCATCTAGTTGTGAACAATGGTGTAGTCAGGACTCTGGATTTTCAGCAAATGGCCCCCGTAGGCACCGCATTGTCGCATCTGGCTCTTCCGAATAGTTTTGTCAATAGTGGGAAACTATTGTTGTCACAGTGCACTGATAGAGGACCAGCTCAGCTGCACCTTTTCTTTTAGGTGGTATTCCGTTGCACTCTTTTGCTTGCCATCCTTTTGTGAAAGTGTGAGATGATGTATGTTAGCATTGGTGCAAGATAGATAGGGAGCCTCTTTACACTTGATCCTGAGTCAACTTGATGATAGAAAAGGAGAGGCACCTGGCCTCCTCCCACACAGCTAGCCATATCTGCAGGGGGCAGCTCCAACATGAGTCCCTTTCGGTGGGATTTCCAGATCTACATGCATTTTCTCAAGCACAATCGATCAGGGCCCCCATTGGCATTGGCATCTCCTTCTGCTATTGCAAAATCATCCTTTGCTTCTACTTGTCTTGTCCTGCAAAAAGTACAGTTAAACAACTTTGGCTTCCATTGGAGCACGCAGGTTTTGTTTATGGTCCTACCACAAGTGGTGGTGTAATCATGTTTCTTAGGTATGGAGTAGTTCTCAAATCATAAACTCAGTTATTGTGTTGACCTGTGTGTTCTGAGAACCCTGACGAGGTCCATTAGTCATCTGAACAAGATCTTGGGAAATCCTACTTGTGCAGCTGTTCTTTCCTTCGTGGAGACGGCAATATGGCACAGAATTGTCAACATGATTTGACAGCCAGAAGGTGGCCATTGTGACAAATGTGCAATCAGGAACATCTCTAGTTTACCCTGTTAGGGAGAGGTTCCATGGTGGTGTCACTTCAGTGTGACAGTAGCCTTCCCTGAATCTTGTACTTGCAGCAACCAGCTTGAGTTGTAGTTTAGTTATTGTTTTGACCTTATCCCCGTAACTTCAGACTGAGTGTGACAGACAGAGATGAGCTTTTCACCATCAGGTTAATTCTTCCTTAATGGTAAAAGTAAAACTTCCCAGCCAGATGGAGATGGGACAAGACACAAGAGAACTGGAAGCCGGACATGTGATAAACGAGCAGTGGTCTTCCTAATTGGAACCACAAGCGAATGGGATTAGTTCCATCTCCAACCCCAAGTCCAAAAGGCAGCTGCTTTTTTCTGTTGGGAGTTCCCGGTGATGGCTACGCCTGTCTGCCACTCTGCTTGCTGCTCCTGCAGGATCAATGACCCATGGCACGGTTGAGAGGCCATGGCTTCTCTTTCCCTTTTACGAGAACTGAAAGGTGGTCACTAGCAATTCGCAAGGAATTATTGTGCCCACTGAGACTAAGGGACGGCAAATCATCCGAGAAAATATCTCTCGTCAAGTGCGTGCGTGTGTTGACATACATGTTGATGATTCCTTGGACATGGTTCGGCCACAACGAGAGGCCCGGAAAGGAACGGAAGCTCCCCCTGCTGCTGCTTCAGATGCCAAAACACAAGGAGGAGGAAAGTGACAAGTGGGAGAATAATTTCGGGGGAGACTGATAAGGCCTAGCTTGGCTTGCTTCCGTGCACGATGCTTTCTGAAAATTCAGCCTTGTGTGCCCGAATTGGGCACGTCTCTCCCTCTCCGTCCTCTCATCCAATCGCAGCGCGACATGGACGGCAAGGATGGCTCTGAAGCATGAACATTTCAGACAAGAACTTTCAGCAGTAGCAGCTCTTCTGTTCTGTTTTAAAGTGCCATCTGACAGGCGACAAGGCCCGAGTGGGATTCAATGCACAACATAAGGTGAGAAGAAGAGATAAAGTTTGATTCGTCGTGATGCCTGACAAGAGGATACATAAGGTGGGAATTCGGGGTGTGCCTGGTAACGGTGAGTAAGAAAGCTCAATTTGTAGGTAACGCTTCGGATAAAAGGTTGCTGGCAGGCAGGCAGTGTTAGGCGTCTTTGCAAGTTCCTTTGCTTTGCTTTGTTGTCGTCTTTTGTGGTTTGACAAGTCGATTGGTTGCCTCTTCTTCGTACTCCACCAATTATCTTGCATTCTCACAGTGATGTGCTAACGGATACTCCCTTCGTCCGGAAATACTTGTCCTAGAAATGAATAAAATGAATGTATCTATAACTAAAATAAGTCTATATACAATCATTTTCAAGACAAGTATTTCCGAATGGAGGGAGTACGTCTCATATTATCCTTGATACTATCTGAAGCTTTGCTGAAGCTGGGAAATGGTGAATTGGTCACTGAAAATTCAGGTTGGCCCATAGAGCATTGCCCGACAGTTTCCATTCGTCCAAACCTTCAGCCGCGGTGCTTATGTGTATTTTTTGACTTATTGAATTAAAAAAGCATCAAATGGACACAAACCCAAAAGGCACACCCGACTTTTGCTTACTTAGGATGCATACAGTTAACAATAATGCACACACATATACTAATATACTCCAGCAAATAGCAAAGTCATATGAAACCAAAGTTATGCATAGAGAAGAAAAAAAAAATCAAAGCGTTCAAATCTGCAATTGACAAAACTACAACAATAACCATATCCCTGTCAACCATCTCATGAAACCATACAAACCACAAACTTCTTCAACAACAAAACTTTTAATAAGGGAGCAACATTTAAGCGTCGCCGTCTAAAAAAATATATCATCATTGCCAAGTAAAACCAATTCGGATTAGACCTAGGATTTTACCCGGAGCTTGCGACCCGGTGCTTGAGTAGCAACACCATCAAAGTCACTCAAGTATTGTCACCATCACTTTTTCGCCATCCTAGCAGGTACATATGATGTGACCGCCGTCGCTCGACAACCATTCATCTATGTCAAGTGACATCCATAATTTGCATCTCACCCAGAACTCAACCACTAGATCTTGCGGTGACCAGTGGCGGCGCCACGGTAGGGGCCAGAATGGTCGGCCTCCCCGGGTAGCCCAAACTACGTATACAAAAAATACGATTTGTTTTAATACATGGGCTAAAACCGGAGGCACCCAATTGCAGTCCATGGCCTAAAACTAGTTTGCACGGCCACACCCAATCCTTCGACCTCATCGTACAGGCATTCCAGAAAATCCCCCAATCGAGCCAGGCAGCAGCGAGAATAACCTAGCCGTCGCCGGCTCGCCGCCACAGAGCTCCGCCTCGCCCGGCTGCCGGCTCGTCACCGAAGAGCTCTGCCTCGCCTGGCCACCGGCCGCGGTCACCTGATCCAGATCCACCGTTCGTCGGTCCACGTATGGGCGAATGGAAAGAAGCAGCGGTGCCGGGTGTGGCCTGTGTGGGAGGAGCCAGCGGCGCCAGTGGATCAAGATCGAGCTCATGCAAACGTGTTGCTGTTGTTTGCAAAATCAGCAAGCGACGACATATGTTGAAAGAGTTTTCTTAGCCATGAATATCATTCAGAGTGATTTGAGAAATAAGACATCTGATGATTGGTTGAATGATATGCTATGTAGAGCGAGATATATTTGCTGGAATTGATGACAAGAAGATCATAGAACATTTTCACAGCTTGGGAGACTGTAGAGGCCATCTACCAAATCCTCCCCGTATACTTACGACTTAGGGTAAATACTTCTGTTATCCATTGTTTCAAACTATTCAAGGAGCGGGAGTCCATGTTAGTAGTTATGTGTGACGTTTATGTTATATCTTATGATTTTATGTGGTTACGACCTAGTTCTCGAGAATCTTGAACTGTTTTGAATCATTGGTTATGTAAATTTTCGAGTGCATCTAGCTTCATATTTGAATTTTATGATATTTGGTTCAGCGGGCTTGCATTCTTCAATCAAAAATTTTATACTTTCAATGTTTCGCTCCGGCTAAGTTCAATTCCTAGATCCGCCACTGACGGTGACCACCACTGTTGTGGAGCCATAGGAGGTCGTTGCAGCACAATGTGCACTCATACCCACTCTTTCGACCGGATATGGATCACCACCACCAAGCCGTGGACTGTAGCGCCACCGGCTGGTCACTGCGCTCACAACAAGTCCAGCACCTCGTCGCCGCGGTCCACCTCCCAGTGGAGTGTTGGACACCCGATGGACCATCGGAGCCACCTAATGGCCCGACATGCCGTCCACCAAACAGGGGCCGCCGCCCTGATTCTGGGCGCTATAGCCAAGGAGCCGAGCACCCACCGCTGCGGACAGCCGCCGTCTCCATGAGCATGATGAGTCGCCGACATGAGCGCCAGATCCGAGCACCGGCCCAAATCCCTCGCGCGCTGGTATGTCCCTTTGAACCTTCGCACTGGACCTCCCTGAATAGCCGCATAGAAAGGTTGCCACCAGATCCGTCCCTTGTGGTCACCGCCCTGGTTTTCGCTTTCGTCCCATGAGTATGTCGCGTCGGCTAGGGCGACACACCACACAAGAAGGAAGCCGCCCTGCCGATATTGTCCACTGGGGCAGGCTTCTGCAAGGGCCGAAGAGAGTTGGGAAGGGATGGTGCTTGCGTATATAGGTGACCCGACTGATATATATCGCTTATTGCAAGGCATAAGATAGTGATCGCTCACTTCGAGCCCATTACCGCACGTGAAGTGGTCAGCCAAGAGCGTTTTTGTCCGGTTTTGGAACCTTCCATCCAGTTTTAGGAAGGTTCCATTTGGGTTGGTTTTCTTTTTTCTTACTTTTATGCATCAGTTTTGCCTGGTTTTCCTTCTGATTTTCTGTTTTTCTTCTTCTTTTTGTACTCTTCATTAGCGATACTTTCTTAAAAGAATGAAGATTTTTAAATTAATAAAAAAATTTTTGGATTGACGAAAATTTGTCAAATTATGATCATTTTTAAAATTCACAAATATTTTTTGAATTTGTGAACAGTTTCTTGAACTCGTGAACATTTTATTAAATTCTCGAATTCTTTTCAAATCTGGGTTTTATAATTCACCGCATTTTATAGATGCGCAAACATTTTTTCCAAATTCATGAACATATTATAATTCACGGACATTTTTCAAATTCATGACCTTTTTTTGAATTCATGAATAAATTTTTTAAGTTGTGAAAAAATAGTTAAAGATATTTTTAACTTCTGAAATTTTTTTCAAACTCATGAACAATTGTTTAAAACATGTGAATATTTTTTAAATTCCTGAACAATTTTTCCAAACTCGTGAACAATTTTGAATTTTTGATTTTTTTAAATTAGCAAACATTTTCGAATCCACAATCATTTTTAAAATTTGTGAAGATTATCTGAATTCATCACTTTTTTTTTACTAATTTGTGTGACCTTTCTTGAATTCACGAACTTTTCTGAATCCATGAAACATGATTGCGTTCTTTTAAGGAGTGGATAAAAAGGAAAAAAAATGAAAGAAAACCCCCAGAGATCCTACCTACGCTACGCTACAGGATGTTGCGGCCGGAGTTATTTGGCCGACCTACCTTATGCCAGCGGGGAATGTATCCAGTGCAACAGGGGCAATTGATGCTACCGGTGCACCGGTCCTCCGCTGCACATCCAAAAATGTTCAAAAAAATCCGTAATTTTTTTAGTGAATTGACATAATATCAATGTATGTTGTCACAAAAATTCAAATTAGAGTTCGAAACATTGTTCGAGATACAAAAATGACAAATGTCAAATTTGTCATTTTTGTATCTCGAACAATGTTTGGAGTTATGATTTGATCTTTTGTGATAATTTACATTGATATTGTGTCAACGTACTAAACATTTTCTGGATTTTGTGAAACATTTTTTAGTGTGCAATGGAGTTCAGTGCATCGGTAGCACCAATTGCTCCGGTGCATCATATACGTTCCCCAGGCCAGCGAGCTAAGTGATAGGTGCAGACGTGAGCCGAGCTTTTTTCAGGATTTTTGATGATGCGATTTCAGTGGGAGGACACGTTCCCGTCGATGACGAGGTACCTATGATGACTTCATAAATCTCAACATGATATGCTGGCTCAGTCTCTCAAAGGTGCTCATAGGGTGTGCGTGTGTGCGTTCACAAGGGTGAGTGTATGCGCGTGTGTATGAGCGCTTTTGTCTGTACCGTGTTAAAAAAACAAAATATAATTTATTATATATATAATACAATGAAAATACAGTCCTGCCTCGGTTCAACCAGTGCAGGCCTACACAGCAACGCTGACATGGCGATGAACTCTAAAACAATTATGAAATCAAAAATTGAAAATAGCGACAAAGAATTTGTTCCTCAGACTTCGCAAAAAGAAGAAAGAATTTGTTCCTCAGAAAACGGAGGGAATGAAATGTAATTCGGGAATAGAACAAAATAATACGCAGCAAATTAACAAGGCGAAATGGTAAGACCACCAACGACACTGGCTGGATGCAAGTCAGCGGAAGTGCTTGCACTCAGAGTCCGACACCAATGAGCAGCCTCCCCGCGACCCGGAGGCCGCCGGCGAGCAGGCCACGACCTACGAAAAGACTCCGGCGCGCGTGGTGACCGTCCTCAGCGCCCGACGCTGGCGACGGCGCGAACCCTGGGGACGCCGCAGGTGGCATGGCCTCGATGAGGAAACGGCGCGCGTCGGCGGTGGGCATCGCGACGGCCAGGCAGCCGGCGAGGAGCAGGGCGAGGAGGCATGTGGTGGCCAGGCTCCTCGACGAGACGAAAGCAGCGGCCATTTTGGTTCGCCCGTGTCGCGTCTTGCGTGCCCTGCAAAATGTGTGTTGTGAACTGTGATGGTAGGCTGGTAGCTCAGCTTGATCAGGTACCTCGATCATAAGCCGATGGGAGTTCATATAGCCGATCGCGTCGTATGGTGGTACTACTACCACGCGTCGTGGTGGCGTTACATATGTCGGTGCACGCATATGCTTGTTAGTAAAGTCAAAGCATTTGCTTGGTCGATCGGTCTGTGCCAGCTTGAGCTCCCATGTTGCACGTTGGCTCAACAACTACATGCACCGCATACACAATGCATTGTGCAACCCACTAATTAAGTCAGTCCATGCACGTCCTGTTGATTCTGGACACGTCGAACAGAGTTCTCCGCTCGGTGAGCTATATGTGAAACAGGTCGTGTGAACAAATGCCCTTTTCGTTTTCTTCCTTTGAGCATGTAAAAACAGGAAATGATAATTGGGGAATGCTTCCTGGAAGGGAGGTCTCAGAACATCTCCAAAGCCGTCTGGTTATGATCGAACGAACGGCATTTCTTCTACGAAAGGTGGCATTTTTTTTCATGTTCTTTTGCGCTACATGGCAGTTTTCGCCTATGAACATGGCAAGTCTTTCAAAACTTTGGTTTGGCCTTGCAAATTTAACAATTCGCAGAAAAAAACGCTCCTAGAGAGCATTCCCCAGATATTTTTGTCCCATAAAAGAGGAGCAAATGGCATCCATGCTACCACAATTTGTCCGACGGGTGCATTTTAGTTACACAACTCGCAAAACAAAAGAATTTGTCATTCAACTTGTCTGTAATGCTTTCCACCTCGGACTTTATATTACGCGAAGGTGAGAGAACAAGGAGAGAGAAGGAGGCTGTCTGCAATTTAACAGACCGTCGGTATCCCAAAAATATCGCCACTTACCGATAGCTTTTTCCCATTGTATGCTCAGGGGTATCGTTAATTTGCGGTTTCCCCGGTGAACCGTGCGTTTCACATGCATGATCTAGCGAAGAAGTGCACGAGCAGGGTGGCTCGCATGCAACGCCTGCCCATGTCCATATGGGATCCAACTTCACTGCCGGCATCCTTATTCCGGGCCAAAGCATCCTCCTTGGCACCTTGAACTTTCCCGCCATCGCGGCTGGACGTCTTGTCCTCGCCACCACGCTTCCCAAGGATCACACTCTCATTTTTGACTTGGTAGGCTGCAGCTCCGCGACATGGCACCTTGCCAGGCAAAGAACTCCGCGCCCAAGCAAATCCTGAGTCGTGTCCTTTTGCGATCATACTCATGAATCTGTCGACCACATCATAGTTGTTGTTGTCGTGGATCTAAGACTGACAGTAGAATGGGGGGTAAGTATGATGAGGCAAGATCCTAGCTATGAAGGAGTTGTACGCACGAGTTTTACGAGTTTAGTCCCTTCTCAAAGAAAGTAACAACTGATGAAGCTATGTACCTAGGGTAGGGGCATGGACGTGTCCCAGCTGCTCTACCCAAGGACATCTCAAAAAGAAATCACCTTTCAATCGACTTGAAGGTGTTTCACTCGACAGACTCAAAGACACTCGACCAAGAAGTAATCACTTGACCAAGGTCCAATCACTCGACGGCCAGGAGACCTAAAGGCACTCCGCACGCTAATGGTCGGTTATTAAGTAGCCTTTATGGTCATCATAGCACTTTATT
Source organism: Triticum urartu (assembly GCF_003073215.2). Taxonomy (NCBI): domain Eukaryota; kingdom Viridiplantae; phylum Streptophyta; class Magnoliopsida; order Poales; family Poaceae; genus Triticum; species Triticum urartu. The sequence continues at coordinate 58,911,626 of NC_053025.1, read as the reverse complement.
AGAGGCGTTACCAGTAACGCCCGACTTTAATGTATTTAAGATCCTACACAACTGAGGGCCGGAGGGGGCCGGCGAACTCTATATAAGCCACCCCCTCCTCAGTGTAAAGGGTTCGCACCCCGGTAATTCGTACACGCATAATCCAGTCGACCGCCTCCGGACTCCGAGACGTAGGGATATTACTTCCTCCGAGAAGGGCCTGAACTCGTAAACCTCGTGTGCTTACAACTTCTCCATAGCTAAGATCTTGCCTCTCCATACTTACCCCCCTACATTACTGTCAGACTTAGAACCACGACAGTTGGCGCCCACCGTGGGGCCGGTGTTTTAGCGATTTGTTGGAGGAGTTGCGATCTTTTCCGATCCAAATCATCATGGTTTCTGGCGGAGTTTTGGTGGAGGGCCGCGAGATCCGTCTCGGCGCGCTCACGTTCATCGCCGACGACTCCGCTTGGCTTCAGGAGGCTCCGCTCGACGTGGACGCACTCCCTGTCCGCGGGGCGACGCACTTTCGCGCGTGCGTCCGCGGCATCCTCTTGCGGCAACCGTCGACCCACTATCGGTCGGCTCCTGTGCTGTCCTCCCTCCCTGTTTCCCGCCGGCGCAAGCGCTCCGGTCGGTCGAGACTTCAACGCTGGGTGAGACACGCGGTGGCACGCCAGTCGGCCACCCCTCAAGTCGCGGCGATCGAGCCCGACGAATCCCTCTACGGCATGTTCGACTGGCTCCGCAGAGACCGCATCCGAGTGCGACAACAGTGAACCGACGGCGGAGGTTCTGATGGTCGATGGACCACCCAGTCCTCCCGGTTTTCCCCGCACCGACGGAGGCGCAGGTGGAGGCGACCCGTCACGTCCCCATGAGGAATATCTCCCCGAGCCTCTCACGTCACTGCGGAGGAAAGAACTTCATCGCCGGAACATGGATGCACTGCACACTCCTATCATTGGAGAAACCCCCGAGGCTCGTGCCTTGGAGGACGCGTGCCTGGCAAACTTGGCCGAGCGCGCTCGACTGGAGAACCTCCAGCGAGCACTCGACGAGCGTGCGCGACAACGGGTTCCAGAATCCAGTCGACGTCAGCTCTTTCCGCCCCCACAGGTATATCGAACTCCGATTCAGAATTTAGCAGCTGCAGCCCGTATAGCAGAGTCAATTCAGCCTTCCTAGTCGGAGGCTGGCAGAGGCTTGCTGCAGATCAGAGCATTACTTCGGGCAGCAGGAGACCAGAATTCCGCTGTTTCTCAGTCGCAGAACATGATTCATAGCAGATCCGTTGCTGCAGACACAGTCCAGTCGGCTCATAGCCCAAGATCGCCCCCGAGGCGTGAGGGCCGTGGGGACCGGTGCAATCAGTACGGAAACCGTGAGCAGTACGATCACCAATTCGATCATGATGATCGACGTCGAGTGCCCACCCCTCCCCTGAGGAGCGGGTCGTACGCGCCTCGACAGCAAGATGACAGGCGCCCTCATAGTGTTGGGCGAAGGATTCCAGTCGACCCCAGGGAACCAGGCTTTGATGCGAGATCCATTCTCGTTCAAGGTTTGGTCGACAGGAACAGAGCTCACCGAGAAGGTCACGACGGAGATGCACCTACCAGCAGCAGAGTACGTGTTTCGGGGCCAGAGTGCTTTAGTAGAGCCCTCAGGGCCGCTGTGATTCCTCCCAACTTCAGGTTGGCGACTGCAGTCAGTAAGTTCACTGGTGAGTCCAAGCCCGATACTTGGCTTGAAGACTACCGAGTAGCCATCCAGATTGGCGGCGGCAATGATGAAGTGGCCATGAAGCACCTACCTCTCATGTTGGAGGGCTCGGCCAGAGCGTGGCTGAATCAGTTAGCACCCAGCAGCATTTACACTTGGGAAGATCTCGCCCGAGTGTTTTTCTCACCACATTTGAAGGAACATGCAAGCGACCGGCAGGGCTGACGGAACTGCGGTCTTGCGTGCAGAAGCCGAATGAAACTTTGAGGGATTACATCCAGAGATGGATTACGTTACATCACACGGTAGAGAATGTGCCCGACTACCAAGCAGTCTGTGCCTTCAAAGAAGGCGTCAAGTACAGAGAACTGAATCTGAAATTCGGTCGAACCGGAGATATGTCTCTGAATCGGATGATGGAGATTGCCACCAAGTACGCTAATGGTGAAGATGAGGATCGACTCAGGAGTGGCAAGCTCAAGTCAGTCGCTCAAGAAACCGGAGGAAATTCCAATCGGAAACCGAAGCGGAAAGCCGAGCCAGCTGCTCCTGGGGAAGCCTTGGCTGTAACTCAAGGAAAGTGTAAGGGAAAACCCAAAGGACCTTGGAACCCCAAGAAAGTTAAAGACCAGGACGGAAATGATGTGTTGGATTTGCCATATCACATCCACACCAAGAAAGATGAAGAGGGTAATTTCATTTACCCGAAACATACCACTCGACAGTGTCGACTCTTGATCTAGCAGTTCCAGGGCAAGCAGCCCAAAGATAAGGAAAATGAGCCGAACAAAGTTGAGGGCAAGGAAGATAGTGACGATGGATACCCCCAGGTCAATTCCACCCTGATGATTTTTGCTGATGTTGAAAGCAAAAGTCGACTGGAAGTTATCAACCGAGAGGTGAATATGGTTGCTTCAGCGACACCCAGTTATCTGAAGTGGTCTCAGACTGCCATCACATTCGACCGGTCAAATCACCCAACGCACATTGCTACCCCCGGGAGGCAAGCTTTGGTGGTCGACCCAGTTGTTAAAGGCACTCGACTGACCAAAGTCTTGATGGATGGTGGCAGTGGTTTTAACATACTATATGCTGAGACGTTGAAAGGGATGGGCATTCCGATGTCCAGACTCAGTACCAGCAACATGAGTTTCCATGGAGTCATTCCTGGGAAGAAGGCTGAATCACTCGGCCAGATTACTCTTGATGTGGTTTTCGATGATTCCAAGAATTACCGCAAAGAAAAGTTGACGTTTGAAGTTGTAGACTTCCAGAGTTCCTATCATGCTATTTTGGGTAGGCCGGCTTATGGACGCTTCATGGCCCGACCATGTTATGTGTATCTCAAATTGAAGATGTCTGGCCCCAAAGGTGTGATCACTATTACGGGCAATAGGAAGAAAGCAGAAGAATGTTTTCAAAAAGGTTCAAAGATCGCTGATGCTCAGATGGCGGTGGTGGAGCTGCAGGAATACCAGAAGACTGCAGACCCGAGTGATTTGTTGCGAGCCAAGAAGCCCGCTACAGAATCAGCTTTTCAGTCGTCTGGCGAAACAAAGACAGCTCACAATCCCAGCGCTGCTCCAACTCATATCTCAACGACACTCGACTCCAAATAGAAAGAAGCGCTCATCCAGTTCCTCCGTGAGAATTGGGACATTTTTGCATGGAAGCCTTCTGACATGCCGGGTGTTCCCAGGGAGCTGGCTGAGCACCGCCTAAGAGTCGACTCAAAAGTAAAACCTGTCAAAGAACATCTCCGACGGTTCGCCGTCCAGAAGAGAAAGGCTATTGGCGAGGAGGTGGCTCGGCTCTTAGCAGCAGAGTTCATCCGAGAAATCTACCACTCCGAGTGGCTCGCCAACGTTGTCATGGTCCCCAAGAAGGACAAGTCACTTCGCATGTGCATTGACTTTAAACATATCAATCGGGCCTGCCCGAAAGATCATTTTCCTCTCCCCCGCATTGATCAGATTGTCGACTCGACTGCGGGATGTGAGCGACTGTCTTTTTTAGACGCCTATTCCGGGTACCATCAGATCCGTCTGTATGGACCTGACGAGATCAAAACAGCTTTCATCACTCCATTCGGGTGCTTCTATTATGTTACCATGCCGTTTGGCCTCAAGAATGCCGGAGCCACATTCATGAGGATGATTCAAAAGTGTTTGCTCACTCAAATCAGTCGGAATGTGGAAGCATACATGGATGACATTGTGGTCAAGTCACGGAAGGGTTCCGACCTGCTGGATGACCTTGCTGAAACCTTTGCCAACCTCAGGAGGTATGATATCAAGCTTAATCCATCAAAGTGCACATTCGGAGTTCCTGGCTGAAAATTACTCGGTTTTCTCGTTTCCGAACGGGGAATCGACGCCAATCCAAAAAAAGTCGGTACTATACTCCGAATGAAAAGTCCTGTGCGAGTGCATGACGTCCAGAAGCTTACTGGTTGCTTGGCCGCTTTAAGTCGATTCATATCCCGTCTCGGTGAAAAGGCATTGCCTCTTTACCGATTGATGAAGAAATCCGACAAGTTCGAGTGGACTCCCGAAGCTGATGTAGCGTTTGCAGAGCTCAAAGCTCTGCTCTCCACCCAGCCGGTGCTTGCTGCCCCAATCAGCAAGGAGCCTTTGCTGCTTTACATCGCAGCCACGGGACAAGTAGTCAGTACGGTACTTATGGGCGAGCGGGAAGAAGAAGGGAAAGCCTTCAAAGTTCAGCGCCCAGTATATTATATTTCGGAAGTTTTGACCCCGTCGAAGCAAATATATCCTCATTATCAAAAGCTTGTATATGGGATTTATAAGACCACAAAGAAAGTTGCTCACTACTTCTCTGATAATTCCATTACAGTCATCAGCGACGCTCCATTGTCAGAGATCCTGCATAACAGAGATGCAACTGGTCGAGTGGCAAAATGGGCGATTGAACTCCTTCCTCTAGATATCAAGTTTGAGGCAAAGAAAGCTATCAAGTCCCAGGAAATCGCAGATTTCGTTGCCGAGTGGATTGAACAGCAACTGCCGACTCAGGTTCACTCGGAGCATTGGACCATGTTCTTCGACGGTTCCAAGATGCTGAATGGTTCCGGTGCCGAAGTGGTGTTGTTCTCCCCCAGAGGAGATAAGCTCAGATATGTTCTTCAAATCCACTTTGACTCCTCCAATAACGAGGCAGAATACGAAGCACTTTTATATGGGTTGCACATGGCCATTTCACTCGGCGTCCGTCGCCTCATGGTCTATGGCGACTCAGATTTGGTGGTTAATCAGGTGATGAAGGAGTGGGACGTCAGAAGTCCAGCCATGACTGGTTATTGCAATGCAGTGAGAAAGCTGGAGAAGAAATTTGAGGGGTTAGAGCTTCATCACATACCCCGACTGAAAAATCAAGCAGCTGATGATTTGGCAAAAATAGGTTCCGAAAGAGAAGCCATTTCCAGCAATGTGTTTTTGGAACACATCCACACACCATCAGTTCAGGAGGATCCCTTCACTGAAGAGGCCCCGCAGCCAAAAAGTGCCACAGATCCGACTGAAGTTGAAGTTCCAGCTGTGGTCGACCTGATCATGGAAGTCTTGGTCATCACTCCCGATTGGACAATACCGTACATCGCGTACATCCTAAGGAAAGAGCTCCCAGAAGATGAAGAAGAGGCTCGACAGATCGTCCGTCGATCCAAGGCCTTTACAGTCATAAAAGGACAGTTATATAGAGAAAGCGCGACCGGAGTCAGTCAGAAGTGTATTACACCAGAAGAAGGTCAGATGATCCTTGATGATATCCACTCGAGGACCTGTGGTCATCATGCGTCCTCTCGGACCATTGTGGCTAAAGCATACCAAGCGGGATTCTACTGGCCAAGGGCCAATGAAATGGCAAAAGAGATAGTCGACAAATGTGAAGGATGTCAATATTACTCCAATATGTTGCACAAGCCCGCGTCAGCCCTGAAAACCATTCCATTCGTCTGGCCCTTCGCTGTTTGGGGGCTGGACATGGTTGGACCACTGAGAACGGGCAGGAGCGGCTTCACTCATGTGCTAGTAGCAGTCGACAAGTTCACCAAATGGATTGAAGCTAAGCCTATCAAGAATCTTGATGCTTGCACTGCTATCAGTTTCATCAGAGAGTTGATATTCAGATATGGGGTTCCGCATAGCATCATCACTGATAATGGGTCGAACTTCGATTCCGACAAATTCGGGGCCTTTTGCGCCTCTCAGGGCACACGAGTCGACTACGCTTCGGTCGCTCACCCCCAGTCGAATGGACAAGCGGAAAGGGCAAACGGCCTAATTCTCAAAGGACTGAAACCTCGATTGATGCGCGATCTCAAGCACGCAGCAGGTGCATGGGTCGACGAGCTTCCATCAGTCCTTTGGGGATTGAGGACAACCCCAAACCGATCGACCGGAAGAACCCCATTCTTTCTGGTCTATGAAGCCGAAGCAGTCTTGCCGAGTGACATGCTTCACAACGCCTCCCGAGTCGAGCTCTACTCTGAAGATGAAGCAGAACAAGCCCGAAAGGACGCAGTCGACCTCCTGGAAGAAGAAATAGAAATGGCCATGATCCGATCGACCATCTATCAGCAAGACTTGCGTCGATTCCATGCCAGAAATGTGAAGAGTCGAGCCTTCCAAGAAGGAGACTTAGTCCTCTGTGTGGATCAGCAGAAACCACACAAACTCGCTCCTACCTAGGAAGGCCCCTTCATAGTCACCAGAGTCCTCCACAATGGAGCGTACCACCTCTATAATGTCGATCGCCAGATTGATGAGCCACAAGCCTGGAATGCGGAGCTCCTCCGCCCCTTTTATACTTGAATTCTCACTCGGATGAGATGTAATAAGAAAAACTCCTGTAGTTTATTTATCAAAGACAAGAGCGTTATAATTTTCCCAGTGATTGTTATTGTTTTTGTTTGCGTGAGAAATCCCCCAGTGGGTGGCTTAGCTGCGAATCCGTTTCGCCTAAGTTTGTAAAAATAATTTCCTACCGAGTGGTGAGCCAGCCTCCCATTCGGGGGCTTAGCTGCGAACCCGTTTCGCCTAAGTGTTTGAAAATCCTACCGAGTGGTGAGCCAGCCTCCCACTCGGGGGCTTAGCTGCGAACCCGTTTCGCCTAAGTATTTGAAAATCCTACCGAGTGGTGAGCCAGCTTCCCACTCGGGGGCTTAGCTGCAGTCTAGTACTCGCCTAAGTATTTGAAAATCCTACCGAGTGGTGAACCAGCCTCCCACTCGGGGGCTTAACTGCAGTCCAGTACTCGCCTAAGTATTTGAAAAATCCTACCGAGTGGTGAGCGACCCTCCCACTCGGGGGCTTAGCTGCAGTGCAGTACTCGCCTAAGTTTGAAAAATCCTACCGAGTGGTGAGCGATCCTCCCACTCGGGGGCTTAGATGCAGTCCAGTACTCGCCTAAGTTTGAAAAATCCTACCGAGTGGTGAGCGATCCTCCCACTCGGGGGCTTAGCTGCAGTCCAGTACTTGCCTAAGTATTTGAAAAATCCTACCGAGTGGTGAGCGACCCTCCCACTCAGGGGCTTAGCTGCAGTCCAGTACTCGCCTAAGTTTGAAAAATCCTACCGAGTGGTGAGCGACCCTCCCACTCGGGGGCTTAGCTGCAGTCCAGTACTCGCCTAAGTTTGAAAAATCCTACCGAGTGGTGAGCGACCCTCCCACTCGGGGGCTTAGCTGCAGTCCAGTACTCGCCTAAGTTTGAAAAATCCTACCGAGTGGTGAGCGACTCTCCCACTCGGGGGCTTAGCCGCAGTCCAGTACTCGCCTAAGTTTGAAAAATCCTACCGAGTGGTGAGCGACCCTCCCACTCGGGGGCTTAGCTGCAGTCCAGTACTCGCCTAAGTTTGAAAAATCGTACCGAGTGGTGAGCGACCCTCCCACTCGGGGGCTTAGCTGCAGTCCAGTACTCGCCTAAGTTTGAAAAATCCTACCGAGTGGTGAGCGACCCTCCCACTCGGGGGCTTAGCTGCAGTCCAGTACTCGCCTAAGTTTGAAAAATCCTACCGAGTGGTGAGCGATCCTCCCACTCGGGGGCTTAGCTGCGGTCCAGTACTCGCCTAAGTTTGAAAAATCCTACCGAGTGATGAGCGACCCTCCCACTCGGGGGCTTAGCTGCAGTCCAGTACTCGCCTAAGTACGAAACACATCGCCGATCCGCAAGGACGACGAGGTGCAGGTCGACTGCCACCTTCTCCTTGGGAGCTTCGCCACAAATACAACGTGCGCTCCATCCCACTCCGTAAGGACGACGAGGTGCAGGTTGACTGCCACCTTCTCCTTGGGAGCTTCGCCACAAATACAACGTGCGCTCCATCGCCGACCTGCAAGGATGACGAGGTGCAGGTCGACTGCCACCTTCTCCTTGGGAGCTTTGCCACAAATACAACGTGCGCTCCATCGCTGACCCGCAAGGACGACGAGGTGCAGGTCGACTGCCACCTTCTCCTTGGGAACTGCGCCACAAATACAAAAGTTGTCTCGAGTGAAGAACGATTTCCACTTGACGGAGGATTCATAAAGATATTCAACGATAAACCAAGCTCAGATAAATCCTAAAGGTTCCGGACCACAGATCGAAGTGCTCGGGCATTCAGCCCGAAAGAGTTTAACGGTTACAAAAACCACTCGGCATTCCGAGGCAAATTTAAGGTGAGGCATAAAAGTTTGTTCACTCCGCGGGAGGAGGACTGGCAGGCTCGACGAACTCGTCTAGGTCGATGCCGTCGGCGATCCGAGTGGCTGCAGTGATGAAAGTCTCCATAAAAGATCGGAAGTCATGCTTCTGGGTGTTGGCGACCTTGATTGCTGCTAGCTTGTCTTGACGCACCTCCTTGCAATGGACACGAACCAAAGACAGAGCCACATCAGCACCACACCGGGCAGAAGATTTCTTCCACTCCTGCACTCGGTCAGGGATCTCGTTAAGTCGAGTCATCAGAGACTCAAGATCATTCTGGAGTGTGGCCTCCAGCCAAAGTGCCGGGTCAATCCATGACGTGGCGACCTTCAGTCGAGCTAAGTAGTCCACAACACCGTCGATGCGGGATTCCAGTCGGAGCAGATTCATGGCAGTTTCATCTTTCACGGGAGAATTGATTGGGTCCAAACCTGGCTCAATCCGCCCAGTCTCCTCCTCGAAGTTCTGGCAAAACTCTGCATTCACGATCCAAGGATAAGTCAATTTTCGTACGCTGAGTCGACTAAAAAAATCAGTCGGAACAAAATGTGTACCTTCAAGCTTGATGAACAACTTCTTGGCAAGGCTCCTCAGATAGCCCTCCAGATCGTCCCTCCTGCGAGCGATGCTTTCCATCTTCTCGTACAGATTGAGATTGTCCTTCTTCAGGCGCGTGCACTCCTTGTTGGCTTTGTTCAGAGCAGATTTCATCTTGGTATTCTCTTCTTCCAACTGGCCGACCGAAGCCAGTTTCTGTTCAGCCAGAGCGGTTCTGTCGTCAGCTTCCTTTCAAGCAGCAGCCAAATCCTGATCCTTCTTCGCCAGAGCTTCTCTCAGTTTTTCTGCAAAGAAATGATGCTCGATTCAGAAAGAGCAGAAGGGTACTCAAGCCTAAGACAAACCAGTCGACAAACTCGTCTTACCATTGGCACTGACCTTGGCCTTTTGCAGCTCTGTCTTGGCCAGCTCCAAGTCAAGGTTTAGTTGGATCTGCTGTTTCTCCAAGTCAGCAAAGCGAGCTCCAAGATCACAAGATTTCTGCAATCAAAGAGGAGAAGTTATCTTACAGCGAAAAACGACAAAGACAATAAGTACTAAGACTACGGTCGACTGCCCGCAGTCCACCATAGTCTCGGGGACTACACCTAGTGGGTGCACTTTGCGTGCCCCCACCAGTTCTGATCCCACTTGACCGGCCCGCTGGAGTCGAGTGCAGGGAGTAAAAAAAGGGAGAGAAAAAGAACTCAGACCACAGTCGACTGCCAGCAGTCGACCGCGGTCTCGGGGACTACACCCAGTGGGTGCACTTGGCGTGCCCCCACCGGTTCTGATCCCACTCGACCAGACCGAGTGGAAGAGACAAACTACCAGTTCGGTTTACACTCGACAAAATACAAAGACTACAGTCGACTGCCAGCAGTCCACCGTAGTCTCGGGGACTACACCCAGTGGGTGCACTCAGCGTGCCCCCACTAATTCAAAAATTCAATCAACGCACCCAGTGGGTGTACAGATGCAAAGATTTTCGGAAAGAGTCTTCAGATAGCATATCCTAATAGAACAAGCGGCGACCAACTAACCTGAACGTTGCTTTGGAGAGCCGAGCTGGCGTCGTAGGCGGCCTGACTAGCGTCCCGCACCATCTTCATCTTCTCCGTCATGATGCCCGCCTGGCGTATAGCTTCCTTGACAGCATTCACTTCGTCCTCTGGGATATGATGGGTCACAAAAACTGAAGGTGGGTCGACAGAGGCCTGAGCAGTCGACGAAGAAGGCAAGGCACTCGACAGTGGCATGGCGAAGGTGACAGAACCCCGATTGGCGTCGCCAGTGTCCTGAACGACTGGTTTCGCCCTCGGCGTCGACTGTAGCACCTCGCTTGCAGGAGCTTGCCTATTCTTCCTCGTCAAGGGCCTCTCGGGCTCTTCATCATCATCGGGAAGGTCAATAATGTTGGGAGCTGTGCAAAGTTCAATCGCCAAAATCACATCACCCAATGGTGCACATTGCAGTTGAGTCGACTAAACAAAGACAGAATGGCAGAAATCATACCCAGATTGGAAGTGACCACATCCTCCATCACCTCATCCTCGTCCCTGTAAGCTGAGGTCCCGGAAGTAGCAGCACTGCCAGTTCCAAAGTTCGTCTGGTTAAAACAAGAAAAACAAACAGTGCGGGGCGTCAAGTGAATACAAAGGGAGACACTCACGCGAAAGCGACGGGGATGTCAATCTTAATCTTCGGCAACGCCTTCCGAGTCTTCGGCTCTGCAACTTTGGGATGCTTTGGTGCTTTTTCGGTCGGGGTTGGTGAAGAGATCCGAGGACGCTTTGAAGACTGACCAGCCTGAGCAGTCGCCTTTTCGCGGGCGCTCGGTCGTTCTTGGTCAAGCTTGGATCGCCTCTCCCTGCGAGGAGGTGACTCGACTTCTTCTTCGTCACTTGGGTCGTCGCTTTCTCCATTCCCTTCACCGTCAGAAGTCCATTCGCCACTGTCGCCGCCGCTCGCCTCGCCTTCCAGATCTTGCTCTTGCTCCCCGTTGGGCATTGAATACATTTCGATAAGGGCCTGAAAGAAAGCAGGAAGAATAAAGTCAGTCGACGTGGTATAGACGGCTGCGCGAGTGAATTCAGATTACAATCAAAAGCTCGGAATCAGACCTTCTCTGGTACATGGGACTGGTCGAATGGAGGAACTCTCCTGGCTCCCCTGGGGTTGTCCTTGTTTCCGGTCATGCCCGACAGCCACTTCTCCAATGTGTCGTCGTCGACCTCCTCTGGGTGAATCCGATGGAGTCGTCAAGACCCAAATACATCCACATCTGATGGTCTCGAGCTTGAAGAGGCTGGATGCGCCGCTGAAGGAAGATCTCCAAGAGATCCATACCGGTGACCCCGTCACGGATAAGCTGGACCACTCGCTCGACCAGCACCCTCACCTGCGCCTTCTCCTCCGGGAGCACCTTTAAAGAGGAAGGTTTCCTCACTCGGTCCATGGTAAAAGGAGGGAGGCCGGTCGACTGCCCTGGCGTCGACTGGTCTTTGTAGTAAAACCAGGTCGACTGCCATCTGCGAACCGAGTCGGGAAGAATCATGGCCGGAAAGGAACTTTTCCCTCTCATCTGAACACCAAGACCCCCGCACATCTGAATCACTTGAGTTCTCTCGTCACTCGGATTGGCCTTTTTCACCGTCTGAGAGCGACAAGTGAAAATGTGCTTGAAAAGACCCCAATGAGGCTGGCAACCCAGAAAATTCTCGCACAAAGAAATGAAAGCGGCGAGATAAACGATTGTGTTGGGAGTGAAGTGGTGGAGTTGCGCCCCAAAGAAGTTCAGAAATCCCCGAAAGAAAGGGTGAGGAGGCAAGGAAAATCCACGGTCGACGTGGGTGGCGAGGAGAACGCGCTCACCCTCCCGAGGTTGCGGCTCGGATTCCTTCCCCGAAAGCCGCGCTAATTCATGGGGGATCAGCCCTCCCTCGGCCAGGTCGTCGAGATCCTCTTGGGTGATCATCGAGCGGATCCAGTCCCCCTGGATCCAGCCCTTCGGCAGGCCGGTCCGCGAGGAAGATCCGCCCCGACTGGTCGCTTTCCCCTTCGCCTTTGCCGTCGCTTTCTTCACCCGCTCCAGAGCCACCGTCTTCTCCTTCCCCATCGTCGCCGACGAGACGCGTACGGAGCGGTGGTGCTGGGGCGAGAGAGAGCGCGACGGAGGAGGTTGAAGAGGAGAAGAGATAATGGGGATGCACTGTTCAAGAGACCCCGGTTCAACGCCTTATATGAGGCCGCTTCCGAGTGGCTGACTGGTAGGCCCGGGCGGCCCTGTCAAATCCCATAACAATCGCGTGCGCGGTACGTGGCGAAAAAGGTGGTGCGGGGATCGAGGCAGCTCCGCCCTATCCCATCCGATTACTGCGGCCTTCCCCGTCCCGCGCGCTTCCCAAAATTCGGATCCTGCAAAACCTGCGGGCAGCAGAGCAACTTGTCAGACCGAAGATCTCCTCCACACCGTCACTTGGAGCCTCTCAAGTAAGGAAACTCACTCGACAAAAAACTAAGAATGGATCAAGGCGACTGAAAAGGAAGTTGCTGACATCACTCAGGTTCATTGATCCGAAACAAGATATGCTCATAGCATGAAAAATGAGTCGGAGAAGTGCTCAACTCCTTCCCGACTCAAACCTCGATCCATTCGGGGGCTAATGATGAAGCTATGTACCTAGGGTAGGGTCATGGACGTGTCCCAGCTGCCCTACCCAAGGACATCTCAAGAAGAAATCACCTTTCAATCGACTTGAAGGTGTTTCACTCGACATACTCGAAGACACTCAACCAAGAAGTAATCACTCGACCAAGGTCCAATCACTCGACGGCCAGGAGACCTAAAGGCACTCCACACACTAACGGTCGGTTATTAAGTAGCATTTATGGTCATCGTAGCACTTTATTAGAGGCGTTACCAGTAACACCCGACTTTAATGTATTTAAGACCCTACACAACTGAGGGCCGGAGGGGGCCGGCGAACTCTATATAAGCCACCCCCTCCTCAGTGTAAAGGGTTCGCACCCCGGTAATTCATACACGCATAATCTAGTCGACCGCCTCCGGGATCCAAGACGTAGGGCTATTACTTCCTCCGAGAAGGGCCTGAACTCGTAAACCTCGTGTGCTTACAACTTCTCCATAGCTAAGATCTTGCCTCTCCATACTTACCCCCCTACATTACTGTCAGACTTAGAACCACGACAACAGCCCTACGTTTCGGTGCCCTGAGGCGGTCGACTGGATTATATGAGTGTGTGTTTACAAAAATGCGAACCCTTGTCCCAGAGGAGGAGGGTGGCTTATATAGAGTGCGCCAGGACCCCAACTCCCCTCCGTTACACAGGGTTCAATGTTCACAAAGGAGGGGCGTTACTGGTAACGCCCGCAGTAAAGTGCTATAAATGCCCATAAAGCTATGGTTTAAGTCTTGACCGTTGCAGAGTGGAGAGTTTCTCACTTCTGGTGGTCGAGTGTCTTCAAGGTGGTCGAGTGAGCGCATCTTCATGGTCGAGTGGACGATGGTTTCTCTTCGACTGCTTCTGATTCTTTGCAGAGATGTCCTTGGGGAGGGTATGTCGGACAGGTCCATGACCCTACCCTAGGTACATAGCTTCATCATTAGCCCCCGAATGGATCAGGGTTTGAGTGGGGAAGGAGTAGGGAACACTTCCGACCCATTCTTTGTGTTACGAGTATATCCTGTTCTGGAACAATGAGTTGAGGTGACGACGTCGACTCCTTTCTCAGTCGCCGTGGTCCATTCTTGGTTTTTGTCGAGTGAATTTTCACGGTAGAATTCCGAATGATGATGCAGAGGATGTTTGTCTTCAGTCTGACAGGTTGTTCTGCTCTCCGCGGATCTCGCGGGATTCGAATTTTGGGAAGCGCACCAGACAGACGGAAACGAGGTTATCGGGATGGATTAGGCAAGTCTCCTCGATCCCCGCACCACCTTTTTCACCACGTATTGCGCGCATGACTGTTGCGGGATTTGTTTAGATCGCCAGGGTCCACCCGTCAGTCACTCGGATGACGACCTTATAAAAGGCCTCGGACCAGGCCTTTGCCCCGTGCGCTCCCATTCTCTCTTCTTCTCTCAATCTCTCCGCCACGCTCACTTCCGCCCTCATTGCCGGACCTTTACTCGAGCTCGACCCGCCGCCATGGGGAAGGAGAGGACGGTGGCGCTGGAACGCGCGAAGAAGGCGACAGCGAAGGCGAAGGGCAAGCGGACCAGCCGGGGCGGATCCTCGTCGAGATCCGGCCTGCCGGCGGGCTGGATCCAGGGCGACTGGATCCGCTCGACAATCACCCAGAACGACCTCGACGACCTGGTGGAGGGGGGACTGATCCCCCACAAGTCAGCACGGCTCTCGGGGGATGAAACCGAGCCGCAGCCGAGGGAGGGTGAGTGTGTTCTCCTCACCACTCACGTAGATCGCGGATTCTCACTGCCCCCCATCCTTTCTTCCGGGGTTTTTTGAACTTCTTTGGGGCTCAACTCCACCATTTCACCCCAAATACTATAGTATATCTGGCCGCTTTTGTGTCGATGTGCGAAAACTTCTTGGGTTGTCGACCGCACTGGGGCCTTTTCAAACACATCTTCACCTGCCGATCCCAGTCGGTCAAAAAGGCCAAGTCGAGTGACGAGAGGACACAAGTGATCCAGATGTGCGGGGGTATGGGGATCCAGATGAGGAGCAAGAGTACTTTCCCAGCCACAATTCTTCCCGACTCGGTCCGGGGCTGGCAGTCGACTTGGTTCTACTGCAAAGATCAGTCGACCCCCGGCCAGTCGACTGGACTTCCTCCTTTTTCTTTGGCTCGAGTGGAGAAGCCCGCCCCCCTGAAGGTAGTTCCAGAAGAGAAGGCGCAGGTCAAGGTGTTGGTCGAGCGGGTCGTCCAGCTTGTCCGCGATGGGGTGACCGGGATGGACCTGCTGGAGGTCTTTCTCGGTCGACGCATCCAACCTCTTCAGGCGCGCGATCATCCGATGTGGATGTATTCTGGGCTCGAGGATTCCACTAGGATCCACCCGGAGGACGTCAGCGAGGACACGTTGGAGAAGTGGTTGATGGGGATCACCAGCAACAAAGACAACCCTCGAGGGTCTAGGAGGGTGATTCCATTCGACAACTCGCACCAGCTGGAGCAGGTATAATTCTGTCTTATCGAGTATCTTTTCGATTCACCGAGTGACATCTTGTTTATGGTCGATTGAATTTCCTTTGATCATTGTCCTTTCAGGCCCTCATCGACATGTACTCAATGCCCAACGGAGTGCAGGACCAAGAGGCTGAGGAAGAAGGGAGCGGTGGCGAGAGCAGCGAGGAGCATTCGGAGGCTGAGGAAGACGAGGAGAGCGACGAATCGACTGGTGACGAAGAAGTCGACTCGCCTCCTCGCAGGGAGAGGAGATCCAAACAAGCCCACGACCCGGCGAGTGCTCCGAACTTAGTGGCCGCGCCGACTGGTCAGACTTCGAAGCGTCCTAGGACGTTGTTACGTCTCGAGCTAGCGTTGGTTTTCCCCGAAGAGGAGGGGTGATGCAGCACAGTAGCGTAAGTATTTCCCTCAGTTTTTGAGAACCAAGGTATCAATCCAGTAGGAGGTCACGCGCAAGTCCCTCGTACCTGCACAAAACGGTAGCAACTCGCAACCAACGCTTAGGGGTTGTCAATCCCTTCATGGTCACTTACGAGAGTGAGATCTAATAGAGATAATATTTTTGGTATTTTTGGTATAAAGATGCAAGGTGAAAAGTAAAAGCAAAACAAGTAAAATAAAGTAATGGAGATTGATATGATGAGAATAGACCCGGGGGCCATAGGTTTCACTAGTGACTTCTCTCAAGAGCATAGATATTCTACGGTGGGTGAACAAATTACTGTTGAGCAATTAATAGAGTTGAGCATAGTTATGAGGTTATCTAGGTATGATCATGTATATAGGCATCACGTCCGTGACAAGTAGACCAACTCCTGCCTGCATCTACTACTATTACTCCACTCATCGACCGCTATCCAGCATGCATCTAGAGTATTAAGTTAAAAACAGAGTAACGCCTTAAGCAAGATGACATGATGTAGAGGAATAAATTCATGCAATATGATAAATACCCCATCTTGTTATCCTCGATGGCAACAATACAATACGTGCCTTGCAACTCTTTCTGTCACTGAGTAAGGACACCGCAAGATTGAACCCAAAGCTAAGCACTTCTCCCATTGCAAGAACTACCAATCTAGTTGGCCAAACCAAACGGATAATTCGAAGAGACTTGCAAAGATAACTCAATCATACATAAAAGAATTCAGAGAAGATTCAAATATTATTCATAGATAAGTTGGATCATAAACCCACAATTCATCGGTCTCAACAAACACACCGCAAAAAGAAGATTACATCGAATAGATCTCCACGAGAGAGGGGGAGAACATTGTATTGAGATCCAAAAAGAGAGAAGAAGCCATCTAGCTACTAGCTATGGACCCGAAGGTCCGAAGTAAACTACTCACACTTCATCGGAAGGGCTATGGTGTTGATGTAGAAGCCCTCCGTGATGGATGCCCTCTCTGGCGGAGCTCCGGAACAGGCCCCAAGATGGGATCTCGTGGATACAGGAAGTTGCGGCGGTGGAATTAGGTTTTTGGCTCCGTCCCTGGTCTAATGGGGGTACGTAGGTATATATAGGAGGAAGGAGCACGTCGATGGAGCTCCGAGGGGCCCATGAGGCAGGGGGGCGCACCCAGGGGGGCGCCCTCCACCCTCGTGACCTCCCCGGAAACTTCTTGGAGTAGGGTCCAAGTCTCCTGGATCACGTTCGGTGAGAAGATCACGTTCCCGAAGGTTTCATTCCGTTTGGACTCCGTTTGATATTCTGTTTCCTCGAAATACTGAAATAGGCAAAAAACAACAATTCTGGGCTGGGCCTCCGGTTAATAGGTTAGTCCCAAAAATAATATAAAAGTGGAAAATAAAGCCCAATATAGTCCAAAACAGTAGATAAAGTAGCATGGAGCAATCAAAAATTATAGATACGTTGGAGACGCATCAGGCATCCCCAAGCTTAATTCCTGCTCGTCCTCGAGTAGGTAAATGATAAAAAGAGAATTTTTGATGCGGAGTGATACTTTGGCATAATTTCAATGTAAATCTTCTTAATCATGGTATGAATATTCAGATCCGAAAGGTTCAAGACAAAAGTTCATATTGACATAAAAATGATAATACTTCAAGCATACTAATTAAACAATTATGTCATCTCAAAATAACATGGCCAAAGGAAGTTCATCCCTTCAAAATCATATAGTTAGGCTATGCTTCATTTTCATCACACAAATATGTTCCCAACTTCTATACCCCCGATGACAAGCCAAGAAATTGTTTCATACTCAAATAATCTCAAACTTTTTCAAGCTTCACGCAATACATGAGCGCGAGCCATGGACATAGCACTATGGGTGGTATAGAATATGATGATGGGGATTATGTGGAGAAGACAAAAAAGGAGAAAGTCTCACATCAACGAGGCTAATCAATGAGCTATGGAGATGCCCATCAATTGATGTTAATGCAAGGAGTAGGGATTGCCATGCAACAGATGCACTAGAGCTAAGAATGCTCAACAAAAGAAAACTAGTGGGTGTGCATCCAACTTGCTTGCTCATGAAGACCTAGGGCATTTTGAGGAAGCCCATCGTAGGAATATACAAGCCAAGTTCTATAATGAAAAATTCCCACTAGTATGAACAAGACAACTTATGAGACTCACTATATGAAAATCATGGTGCTACTTTGAAGCACAATATATGAGACTCACTACATGAAGAACAAGGTGCTACTTTGAAGCACAAGTGTGGAAAAAGAGATAGTAGCATTGCCCTTTTTATTTTCTCTTTTTTGGGGGCCTTTCTTTTTTTCTTTTTGGCCTTTCTCTTTTTTTTTGATTGGGCAATGCTCTAATAATGATGATCATCACACTTCTATTGATTACAACATAATGATTACAACTCGATACTAGAACAAGATATGACTCTATATGAATGCCTTCGGTGGTGTACCGGGATGGTGCAATGAATCAAGAGTGACATGTATGAAAAATAATGCATGGTGGCTTTGCCACAAATACGATGTCAACTACAAGATCATGCAATGGCAATATGACAAAAGTAAAGCATGTCATGATGATGATGATGATGGTGGAAGTTTCATGGCAATATATCTCAGAATGACTATGGAAATGCCATGATAGGTAGGTATGGTGGCTGTTTTGAGGAAGATATAGGGAGGTTTATGTGTGAAAGAGCGTATCATATCACGGGGTTTGGATGCACCGGCGAAGTTTGCACCAACTCTCAATGTGAGAAAGGGCAATGCACGGTACCGAAGAGGCTAGCAAACGGCGGAAAGGTAAAAGTGCGTATAATCCATGGACTCAACATTAGTCAAAAGAACTCATATACTTATTGCAAAAAATTAGAAGTCATCAAAAATCAAGTACTACGCGCATGCTCCTAGGGGGATAGATTGGTAGGAAAAGACCATCGCTCGTCCCCAACCGCCACTCATAAGGATGCACAAGCCAGGTACACTTCATGCTTCAAATTTGTTACACAACTTTAACCATACGTGCATGCTACGGGACTTGCTAACTTCAACACAAGTATTTCTCAAATTCACAACTACTCAACTAGCATGACTATGATATTATCACCTCCATATCTCAAAACAATTATCAAGCATCAAACTTATCTTAGTATTCAACCCACTAAAAAGAAAGTTTCACATATCTTGAATACCAAGTATATTAACATTAAGCAAATTACCATGCTATTAACGACTCTCAAAATAATCTAAGTGAAGCATGAGAGATCAAGTTTCTTTAAAACAAACCACCACCGTGCTCTAAAAGATCTAAGTGATGCACTAGAGCAAAAATTATCACGCTCAAAAGGATGTAAGTGAAGCACATAGAGTAAACTATCAAATTTCAATTCATGCATGGCTCTCTCAAAAGGTGTGTACAGCAAGGATGATTGTGGTAGACTAACAAGCAAATACACAAATAATACAAGACGCTCCAAGCAAAACACATATCATGTGGTGAATAAAAATATAGCTCCAAGTAAATTACCGATGGAAGTGGACGAAAGAGGAGATGCCTTCCGGGGCATCCCCAAGCTTTGACTTTTTGGTGTCCTTGGATTATCTTGGGGGTGCCATGGGCATCCCCAAGCTTAGGCTCTTGCCACTCCTTGTTCCATAATCCATCAAAAGAATTCACCCAAAACTTGAAAACTTCACAACACAAAACTCAATAGAAATCTCGTGAGCTCCGTTAGAGAAAGAAAACAAAAGACTACTTTAAGGTACTGTAGAGAACATGTTCTTTATTTGTATTGGTGTTAAACCTAATGTATTACAACTTCTCTATGGTTTATAAACTATTTTACTAGCCATAGATTCATCAAAATAAGCAAACAACACACGCAAAACAGAATCTGTCAAAAACAGAACAGTCTGTAGTAATCTGTTACTAACGCAAACTTCTGGAACCCAAAAAATTCTACCAAAATTAGAAGACCTGGGCAATTTGTTTATTGATCAGAAGCAATTGGAATCACTATTTTATCACGTTCTGGTGATTTTTGACAATTAGGGCACTGAGCGCAAAGATTCTGGAAATTACAGCAAGATCAAATAACTATCTTCCAAGAAGATCTAATAGGTTTAACTTGGCACAAACACTAATTAAAAGATAAAACCACATCTAAACAGAATCTAGATGGATTATTTATTCCTAAACAAAACCAAAACCAAAAAACACAAAATAAAATTGGGTTGCCTCCCAACAAGCGCTATCGTTTAACGCCCCTAGCTAGGCATAAAAGCAAGGATAGATCTAGGTATTGCCATCTTTGGTAGGCAATTCTTCAATGAGGCATCCACCTCCTTTAGAATTTTATTTCTTTCTAGTGATTATCAAACTTTTAGGCATAAGATCGAAAAATTCATTTGTGGCAAATGGTTCCTTAATGATTGTAAAAAGATCGGGGTGAATACTTATAGATTTAAGATCCGCATTTTCCTTACTAGATGATTCACCCTTATTTTTAGGAACATATATAAACTTGGTAATTTTAGTGGGAGGACTAGGAGTACTTTTTACGGAAGAAAAAGCAGTTCCCAAGTTGGTAATGATACCCTCAAGTTTATCGATTCGAGTAGAGTCTAGATTTATTTTTTCATTAACCATGGGTTCCTTCTCCTTAATATTTTTCAAAGTCATTCCTACCTTAGATCCATATTGAGTAATTTGATTATGAATCTTTTTATCTAAATTTTCAATGGATTCAATTGTAGCAACTTTGTTTTCAATAATTTCAAGCCTTTGCATAACATGCTCCAAGGTTAACACAGTTCCATTAACCAAAAGGGGAGGTGAGCCAAATAAATCTATTAAAACATTATAGGAATCAAAAGTATGGCTACCCAAAAAATTCCCTCCAGTAATGGTATCAAGGATATATCTATACCAAGGATTAGCACCTACATAAAAATTGCGAAGAAGGACTGAAGTAGATTGCTTTCTGGTAGATCTATTTTGAGCATTGCAAATTCTATACCAAGCATCTTTTAGATTTTCTCCCTCCCTTTGTTTAAAATTTAGCACTTCATTCTCGGGAGATAACAGAGAAGATAAGGAATTCGACATAGCGACAGGTAAGCAAACTAACACACGAGCAAACAAAAGGCAAGGGGAAAAAAGAGGGCGAATAAAACGGCAAGGGTGAAGTGGGGGAGAGGAAAACGAGAGGCAAATGGCAAATAATGTAATGCGGGAGATAGAGATTGTGATGGGTACTTGGTATGTTGACTTTTGTGTAGGCTTCCCCGGCAACGGCGCCAGAAATGGCTCGTTGACGAGAGAGTAAATCTTGACTTGACTTGGCGTAGGCCTCCCTGGCAACGACGCCAGAAATCCTTCTTGCTACGTCTCGAGCTAGCGTTGGTTTTCCCCGAAGAGGAGGGGGTGATGCAGCACAGTAGCGTAAGTATTTCCCTCAGTTTTTGAGAACCAAGGTATCAATCCAGTAGGAGGTCACGCGCAAGTCCCTTGTACCTGCACAAAACGGTAGCAACTCGCAACCAACGCTTAGGGGTTGTCAATCCCTTCACGGTCACTTACGAGAGTGAGATCTGATAGAGATAATATTTTTGGTATTTTTGGTATAAAGATGCAAGGTGAAAAGTAAAAGCAAAACAAGTAAAATAAAGTAATGGAGATTGATATGATGAGAATAGACCCGGGGGCCATAGGTTTCACTAGTGGCTTCTCTCAAGAGCATAGATATTCTACGGTGGGTGAACAAATTACTGTTGAGCAATTAATAGAATTGAGCATAGTTATGAGGTTATCTAGGTATGATCGCGTATATAGGCGTCACGTCCGTGACAAGTAGACCGACTCCTGCCTGCATCTACTACTATTACTCCACTCATCGACTGCTATCCAGCATGCATCTAGAGTATTAAGTTAAAAACAGAGTAACGCCTTAAGCAAGATGACATGATGTAGAGGAATAAATTCATGCAATATGATAAATACCCCATCTTGTTATCCTCGATGGCAACAATACAATACGTGCCTTGCAACTCTTTCTGTCACTGAGTAAGGACACCGCAAGATTGAACCCAAAGCTAAGCACTTCTCCCATTGCAAGAACTACCAATCTAGTTGGCCAAACCAAACGGATAATTCGAAGAGACTTGCAAAGATAACTCAATCATACATAAAAGAATTCAGAGAAGATTCAAATATTATTCATAGATAAGTTGGATCATAAACCCACAATTCATCGGTCTCAACAAACACACCGCAAAAAGAAGATTACATCGAATAGATCTCCACGAGAGAGGGGGAGAACATTGTATTGAGATCCAAAAAGAGAGAAGAAGCCATCTAGCTACTAGCTATGGACCCGAAGGTCCGAAGTAAACTACTCACACTTCATCGGAAGGGCTATGGTGTTGATGTAGAAGCCCTCCGTGATGGATGCCCTCTCTGGCGGAGCTCCGGAACAGGCCCCAAGATGGGATCTCGTGGATATAGGAAGTTGCGGTGGTGGAATTAGGTTTTTGGCTCCGTCCCTGGTCTAATGGGGGTACGTAGGTATATATAGGAGGAAGGAGCACGTCGGTGGAGCTCCGAGGGGCCCATGAGGCAGGGGGGCGCGCCCAGGGGGGTGCCCTCCACCCTCGTGACCTCCCCGGAAACTTCTTGGAGTAGGGTCCAAGTCTCCTGGATCACGTTCGGTGAGAAGATCACATTCCCGAAGGTTTCATTCCGTTTGGACTCTGTTTGATATTCTATTTCCTCGAAATACTGAAATAGGCAAAAAACAACAATTCTGGGCTGGGCCTCCGGTTAATAGGTTAGTCCCAAAAATAATATAAAAGTGGAAAATAAAGCCCAATATAGTCCAAAACAGTAGATAAAGTAGCATGGAGCAATCAAATTATAGATACGTTGGAGACGTATCAGACGTCTTCCCCAACGCCGGCTGAAAAGGCTCCAAAGCAGTCCAAAGTTGCGCCGCCTCCAACGCCGAAAGCGCTGAAAGCCACCTCTTCCAAACTGCCAAAAGCTTTTCCCAGGATCAAAGTGATCGTTCCTACTATCTCCGGGTAACCATCTGACTTGTCTTTTTCATCGACTCGATTAACCAGACGTAACCAACTGAATACGGGTCTTTGCAGTGCTGCTACGTCCGGAATCTCTTCTTTCCAATACCAAGACGAGGAAATGGAAGATGCTGTAACCTCCAACCCAGGTATAAACTCTTGTGATCTTGTTCTGGATTCTTTGGTCGACTGCGTTCGTGTGGTTCACTTGGGGTCGAATGATCTGCCTTGCAGCTCCACCCAACATCATTGATCTTCCAGATGACGATGAAGATGTGGCTCCTAAGCCCAGGAAGAGCAAGAAGGTAGCAGCTGGCAGGGTGGCTCGGCAAGAACCAACTCCAACACCTCCCGTCCGTCAAGCTGAAGACGCGGGCAGGGCCTCTGTGACATTCGCTGCACCCTTGTCGAGTGGGCCCCCCGCACCGTCGACTACACCTGTGGTTCCTTCAACTGTCCAACTCCACGCCACAGAGCTCCAAGCCACCGCACCTGGGTCGTCTGCACAGTTTTTCACCAGCTACCCCGTCCTGGACAACCAGTCGGAAGCGGCTGCGGAAGCCATTCGACAGGTTGACATGATGATGGACGGGTGAAGACAGTGCACGAGAACAGCCAGGCTGCCTACGACGCCAGTGCCGCCCTTCGGGCCAATGTCCAGGTGAGTAAACTTTCCGACTGTTTTTGTTCTTGAAAAATCTTCTTCTGCACGATCTCCTGTTGTTTGCGTCGAATTAGAGCACCCACTGGGTGTTTTGTTGTTTTTGGTAGTTTCCTCTTCCACTCGGTCTGGGCGAGTGGGATCAGAACCGGTGGGGGCACGCTAAATGCACCCACTGGGTGTAGTCCCCGAGACCACGGTCGGCTGCTGGCAGTCGACTGGGGTATGAGTTCTTCGTTCTTTACTTTCTACTCCTTACACTCGATTCTGGCGGGCCGGTCGAGTAAGATCCGAACCGGTGGGGGCACGCCAAGTGCACCCACTGGGTGTAGTCCCCGAGACCGCGGTCGACTGCTCGCAGTCGACCGGGGTCTTAACAGCTTGCTGCCCCCTTTTTTTAACCTGGTCCGGGCGGACCGGACGAGTTGAGTCTTAGTCAGCGGGGGCACGCCAAGTGAACCCGCTGGGTGTAGCCCCTGAGACCGCAGTCGACTGTGTGTAGTCGGCTGGGTCTAAATGGACTTCTTTAGGTTTTATTCACTCGGAAGTGAACCACCTTTGATCCTATCGATTGATTTGTCTTTTGCCTTCTCTAGAAGTCTTGTACTCTTATTTTCAAGTTTGCTGAACTCGAGGAGAAGCAGAGGCAACTCAACTTAGACTTGGAATTGGCTCAGCAAAATCTGAAAAAAAGCTCAAGACGAGGCCGCTGGTATGGAAGGTAACTGATTGTCGACTGACTCTCAATATATCTCTTTGATCTCTTCTTTGACTCGATTGCTTCTTTTGCAGAGAAAATGAAGTTGGCTCTGGAGAAGAAAGACTCGGACCTCGCCGCCGCGCAGAAAGCAGCCCAAGACAAAACCGCTCTCGCAGACAAGAAGCTTGCTTCAATCAGAACGCTTGAAGGAGAGGTGAACAAACTGAAATCTTGTCTTAATGAAGCTAACCGCGAGGTGACCAGTATGAAGAAGGACAAGGTCGTCCTGAATGAAAAGTTGGAGTCTGCAATCCGCAAGAGGAATGTCACAGAAGCTTATCTGAGGACTCTCGCCAAGAAGCTTTATCTCGCGCTGGAAGGTATTTCCTTTAATCCGACTGTGTTGATGCTTGCGATCGGATCTTGCTCGGTCGATTGACTAACTTTTGGCTGCAGAACTCTACCAAGACTTCGACGAAGAAACTGGTGTTGGGGAACGTAGTAATTTTAAAAAAATTCCTACGCACACGCAAGATCATGGTGATGCATAGCAACAAGAGGGGAGAGTGTGATCTACGTACCCTTGTAGATCGACAACGGAAGCGTTTGGTTGATGTAGTCGTACGTCTCCACGGCCTGACCGATCAAGCACCGAAACTACAGCACCTCTGAGTTCTAGCACACGTTCAGCTCGATGGTGATCCCCGGGCTCCGATCCAGCAAAGCGTCGGGGAGGAGTTCCGTCAGCACGATGGCGTGGTGACGATCTTGATGTTCTACCGTCGGAGGGCTTCGCCTAAGCACCGCTACAATATGACCGAGGTGGAATATGGTGGGGGGGGGGCGGCACCGCACACGGCTAAGGAACGATCACGAAGATCAACTTGTGTCTAGGGGTGCCCCCCTGCCCCCGTCTATAAAGGAGCAAGGGGAGGAGGCCGGCCGGCCCCTATAGGCGCGCCAGGAGGAGTCCTCCTCCTAGTAGGAGTAGGACTCCTACTAGGAGGGGGAAAGAAGTGGGGAGGGAGAGGGAAAGGGGGGCGCCGCCCCCCCTCTCCTAGTCCAATTCGGACTAGGGGGGAGGAGGTGCGCGGCCCACCTCTGGCAGCCCCTCTCTCTCTCCACTAAGTCCCATATGGCCCATTACTTCTCCCGGGGGGGTTCCGGTAACCCTCCGGCTCTCCGGTTTTCTCCGAAATCACCCGGAACACTTCCGGTGTCCGAATATAGCCGTCCAATATATCAATCTTTATGTCTCGACCATTTCGAGACTCCTCGTCATGTCCGTGATCACATCCGGGACTCCGAACTAACTTCGGTACATCAAAACTCATAAACTCATAATATAACTGTCATCGAAACCTTAAGCGTGCGGACCCTACGGGTTCGAGAACAATGTAGACATGACCGAGACACGTCTCCGGTCAATAACCAATAGCGGAACCTGGATGCTCATATTGGCTCCTACATATTCTACGAAGATCTTTATCGGTCAGACCGCATAACAACATACGTTGTTCCCTTTGTCATCGGTATGTTACTTGCCCGAGATTCGATCGTCGGTATCTCAATACCTAGTTTAATCTCGTTACCGGCAAGTCTCTTTACTCGTTCCGTAATACATCATCTCACAACTAACTCATTAGTTGCAATGCTTGCAAGGCTTATGTGATGTGCATTACCGAGAGGGCCCAGAGATACCTCTCCGACAATCGGAGTGACAAATCCTAATCTCGAAATATGCCAACCCAACATGTACCTTTGGAGACACCTGTAGAGCACCTTTATAATCACCCATTTACGTTCTGACGTTCGGTAGCACACAAAGTGTTCCTCCGGCAAACGGGAGTTGCATAATCTCATAGTCATAGGAACATGTATAAGTCATGAAGAAAGCAATAGCAACATACTAAACGATCGGGTGCTAAGCTAATGGAATGGGTCATGTCAATCAGATCATTCACCTAATGATGTGATCCCGTTAATCAAATAACAACTCTTTGTTCATGGTTAGGAAACATAACCATCTTTGATTAACGAGCTAGTCAAGTAGAGGCATACTAGTGACACTCTGTTTGTCTATGTATTCACACATGTATTATGTTTCCGGTTAATACAATTCTAGCATGAATAATAAACATTTATGATGATATAAGGAAATAAATAATAACTTTATTATTGCCTCTAGGGCATATTTCCTTCAACTGGAAGGGTCGAGACGGGTCTGGACCCTATCGCTTCACCAGTCTGCGACGAAACTGCGATGAACGTGCTCCGACTGGAGTCCCGTATCGCCAGCGCCACAAGCTACCTCGCACGCCTGAAGGAGGTTGTCTCTCGAATCGACTCATCGCTTTGGCCGGGGGCGACGCTTCAGAATGACCTGGAATCCTTGATGACTCGACTGAACGAGATCCCCGACCGAGTGCAAGAATGGAAGAAATCATCTGCCCGGTGCGGTGCTGACGTTGCGCTGTCCTTGGTGTGAGTCCATTGCAAGGAGGCTCGTGAAGATAAGCTGGCTGCGATCAAAGTCGCTAACACCAAAAAGCATGACTTCCACTCCTTCATGGAGACTTTCATCGCTGCTGCCACTCGGATTGTTGATGAGATCGACCTGGACTTATTCGTGGAGCCTGCCAGCCCTCCTCCGGCCGAGTGAACAGACTCATGAAACCTGAATACGCTTTAAATTTGCCTCGGAATGCCGAGTGATTGCTGTAACCGTTGAACTCCTTCGGGCTTGATGCCCGAGTACTTTTGATTTGCTTCTCGGAATCTTTAGGATTTATCTGAATTTGGTTTATTTCCTAATGTGCTTGTGTTTGTCCTTGAATGGACTTTACTCACTGCTTTGAATAGTCTTTGCGCTGGAGACGCAGCAGCTCCGAAGGAGAAGGTTGCAGTCGACCTGCACCTCGTCGTCCTTGCGGATAGGGATGGACCGGACGTTGTATTTGTGCCGCAGCTCCGAAGGAGAAGGTTGCAGTCGACCTGCACCTCGTCGTCCTTGCGGGTAGGGATGGACCGGACGTTGTACTTGTGCCGCAGCTCCGAAGGAGAAGGTTGCAGTCGACCTGCACCTCGTCATCCTTGCGGATAGGGATGGACCAGACGTTGTATTTGTGCCGCAGCTCTGAAGGAGAAGGTTGTAGTCGACCTGCACCCCGTCGTCCTTGTGGGTAGGGATGGACCGGACGTTGTACTTGTGCCGCAGCTCCGAAGGAGAAGGTTGCAGTCGACCTGCACCTCGTCATCCTTGCGGATAGGGATGGACCGGACGTTGTATTTGTGCCGCAGCTCCGAAGGAGATGGTTGCAGTCGACCTGCACCTCGTCATCTTTGCGGATAGGGATATGTTTCAAACTTAGGCGAGTACTGGACTGCAGCTAAGTCTCCTAGTGAGAGAACTTAGGCGAGTGCTGGACTGCAGCTAAGCCCCCGAGTGGGAGGGTTGCTCTCCACTCGGTAGGATTTTTTCAAACTTAGGCGAGTGATGGACTGCAGTAAGCCTCCTAGTGAGAGAACTTAGGTGAGTGATGGACTGCAGTAAGCCTCCTAGTGAGAGAACTTAGGCGAGTGCTGGACTGCAGCTAAGCCCCCGAGTGGGAGGGTTGCTCTCCACTCGGTAGGATTTTTTCAAACTTAGGCGAGTACTGGACTGCAGCTAAGTCTCCTAGTGGGAGGACTTAGCCGAGTGCTGGACTGCAGCTAAGCCCCCGAGTGGGAGGTTCGCTCTCCACCCGGTAGGATTTTTTCAAACTTAGGCTAGTACCGGACTGCAGCTAAGCCTCCTAGTGAGAGAACTTAGGCGAGTGCTGGACTGCAGCTAAGCCCCCGAGTGGGAGGGTTTCTCTCCACTCGGTAAGATTTTTTCAAACTTAGGCTAGTACCGGACTGTAGCTAAGCCTCCTAGTGAGAGAACTTAGGCGAGTGCTGGACTGTAGCTAAGCCCCCGAGTGGGAGGGTTGCTCTCCACTCGGTAGGATTTTTTCAAACTTAGGCTAGTACCGGACTGCAGCTAAGCCTCCTAGTGAGAGTACTTAGGCGAGTGGTGGACTGCAGCTAAGCCCCCGAGTGGGAGGATTGCTCTCCACTCGGTAGGATTTTTTCAAACTTAGGCGAGTACCAGACTGCAGCTAAGTCTCCTAGTGAGAGAACTTAGGCGAGTGCTGGACTGCAGCTAAGCCCCCGAGTGGGAGGATTGCTCTCCATTCGGTGGGATTTTTTTGAACTTAGGCGAAACGGATTCGTGACTAAGCCCACCCACTGGGGGATTTCAGAAGTAAATAAGAACAACACAATCGAATGAGAGAACCGTAAGCTCTTGTCTTTGATAAACGAATTACAAAAGGTGTTTCTCATTACATTTTATTCGAACGAGTGCTTAAGTATAAAAGGGGTGGAGCAGCTCCGCGTTCCAAGCCCGTGGCTCGTGTTTCTGATGCTCAATACTGTAAAGATGGTATGCTCCGTTGTGGAGAACTTTGATGATGATGAAGGGGCCCTCCAAAGTCGGGGCAAGCTTGTGTGGTTTATGTTGATCCACTCGAAGAACTAGGTCTCCTTCTTGAAAGGCTCGACCCCTCACATTTCTGGCATGGAATCGACGCAAGTCTTGCTGGTAGATGGTCGACCGGATCAAGGCCATCTCTCTTTCCTCCTCCAAGAGATCGACTGAATCTTGCCGGGCCTGCTCTGCTTCCTCTTCGGAGAAGAGCTCGACTCGGGGTGCGTTGTGGAGCAGGTCACTTGGCAAAACTTCTTCGGCTCCGTAAACCAAAAAAAGGAGTTCGTCCGGTCGACCGATTAGGAGTTGTCCTCAAGCCCCACAGAACTGACGGAAGTTCATCAACCCAAGCGCCTGCTGCGTGTTTGAGATCACGCATCAGTCGGGGTTTCAATCCTTTGAGAATTAGGCCATTGGCTCTTTCTGCTTGTCCGTTTGACTGCGGGTGAGCGACCGAAGCATAGTCGACTCGAGTGCCCTGAGAGGTGCAGAAAGCTCTGAATTCATCGGAGTCGAAGTTCGACCCATTGTCGGTGATGATGCTGTGTGGGACTCCATATCTGAATGTCAATTCTCTAATAAAACTGACAGCGGTGCTAGCATCAAGGTTCTTGATAGGTTTAGCTTCGATCCATTTGGTAAACTTGTCGACTGCAACGAGCACATGAGTGAAGCCGCTCCTGCCAGTTCTTAGTGGTCCAACCATATCCAGTCCCCAAACAGCAAAGGGCCAGATGAGGGGGTGGTCTTCAGAGCAGACGCTGGCTTGTGGGACATGTTAGAGTAAAACTGGTAGCCTTCACATCTGTCGACTATATCTTTTGCCATTTCATTTGCTCGTGGCCAATGGAATCCAGCTCGGTATGTTTTAGCCATGATGGCCCGGGAGGACGCATGATGACCACAGGTCCCCGAGTGGATGTCATTGAGGATCATTCGACCTTCTTCTGGTGCTATGCATTTTTGACTGACTCTAGTCACGCTTTCCCTGAACAGCTGCCCTCTTATCACAGTAAAGGCCTTGGATCGACGGACGA
This sequence comes from Triticum urartu, assembly GCF_003073215.2. Classification (NCBI taxonomy): domain Eukaryota; kingdom Viridiplantae; phylum Streptophyta; class Magnoliopsida; order Poales; family Poaceae; genus Triticum; species Triticum urartu. Next base: position 58,882,070 of record NC_053025.1, on the reverse strand, counting down.
TCTGTCGAGCCTCTTCTTAATCCTCTAGGAGTTCTTTCCTGAGGATGTACGCAATGTAGGGCATCGTCCAGTCGGGAGTAATGGTCATAACCTCCATGATCAGGTCGACCACGGCTGGGACCTCGACTTCAATCGGATCTGTGGCGCTCTTAGGTTGCGGGGGCTCTTCAATAAAAGGATCTTCCCGAACTGTCAGCGAGTGGATATGCTCCAAAAATACATTGCTGGGAATGGCTTCTCTCTTGGAACCTATCTTTGCCAAATCGTCGGCTGCTTGATTTTTCAGTCGGGGTATGTGGTGGAGTTCTAATCCCTCAAACTTCTTCTCGAGCTTTCTCACTGCGTTGCAGTAACCAGTCATGGCTGGGCTTCTGACATCCCACTCCTTCATCACTTGATTAACTACCAAATCTGAGTCGCCATAGACCATGAGGCGACGGACGCCGAGTGAAATGGCCATGCGCAACCCATACAGGAGTGCTTCATATTCTGCTTCGTTGTTGGAGGAATCAAAGTGAATCTGGAGGACATATCTGAGCCTGTCTCCTCGGGGGGATACCAGAACTACTCCAGCACCAGAACCGTTCGGCATCTTGGATCCATCGAAGAACATGGTCCAGTGTTCAGAGTGAACTTGAGTCGACAGTTGCTGTTCGATCCACTTGGCGAGGAAATCTGCTATTGCTTGGGACTTGATAGCTTTCTTTGCCTCAAACTTGATATCCAGGGGAAGGAGTTCAATCGCCCATTTGGCCACTCGACCAGTTGCATCTCTGTTGTGCAGAATCTCTGACAATGGAGCGTCGCTGACGACTGTAACAGAGTGATCTGAGAAATAGTGTGCAACCTTCTTCATGGTCATGTAAATCCCATAGACAAGCTTCTGATAATGAGGATATCTCTGCTTTGACGGGGTCAGGACTTCAGAAATATAATAAACTGGCGTTGAACCTTATAAGCTTTTCCTTCTTCTTCCCGCTCAACCGTAAGTACTGTATTGACGACTTGTCCAGTGGCTGCTATATAAAGTAGTAGAGGCTCTTTGCTGATTGGAGCAGCAAGCACCCGCTGGGTGGAAAGCATGGCTTTTAGCTCTGCAAACGCTGCATCAGCTTCTGGGGTCCACTCAAACTTGTCTGATTTCTTCATCAGTCGGTAAAGAGGCAGCGCCTTTTCACCGAGGCGAGAAATGAATCGACTTAGGGCGGCCAAGCAACCAGTAAGCTTCTGGACATCGTGCACACGCACACGGCGCTTCATTCGGAGTATAGCACCTACTTTCTCTGGGTTAGCATCGATTCCTCGTTCGGAAACAAGAAAACCGAGTAACTTTCCGCTTGGAACTCCAAACGTGCACTTTGATGGATTGAGCTTGATATCATACCTTCTGAGGTTGGCAAAGGTTTCAGCAAGGTCAGTCAGTAGGTCGGAACCTTTACGTGACTTGACCACAATGTCATCCATGTATGCTTCCACATTCCGACTGATCTGAGTGAGCAGGCACTTCTGAATCATCCGCATGAATGTGGCTCCGGCGTTTTTCAAACCGAATGGCATTGTGACATAACAGAAGCACCCAAATGGGGTGATAAACGTTGTCTTTATTTCGTCAGGTCCATATAGACGGATCTGGTGGTACCCGGAGTAGGCGTCCAAAAAGGACAAACGCTCACACCCTGCAGTTGAGTCAACTATCTGGTCGATGCGAGGGAGAGGAAAGTGATCTTTCGGGCAGGCCCGATTGATATGCTTGAAATCGATGCACATGCGAAGTGAGCCATCTTTCTTTGGAACCATGACAACATTGGCTAACCACTCGGAGTGGTAAATCTCTCAGATAAACTCAGCTGCCAAAAGCCGAGCCACCTCTTCCCCGATTGCCTTTCTTTTCTGGACGGCGGACCGTCGAAGATGTTCTTTGTCTGGTTTCACCTTCGGGTCGACTCGCAAACGATGCTCAGCCAGTTCCCTGGGAACACCCGACATGTCAGAAGGCTTCCATGCAAAGATGTCCCAGTTCTCACGGAGGAACTGGATGAGCGCTTCTTCCTATTTGGAGTCAAGTGAGGTTGAAATGTGAGTCGGAGCAGCACTGGGATCTGTCGGGTGAATATGAATCGACTTCGTTTCACCAGACGACTAGAATGCTGAATCTGTGGCTGGCTTCTTGGCTCGTAGCAAGTCACTCGGATCTGCATTTTTCTGATATTCTTGCAATTCTACTACGGCCATCTGGGCATCGGCGATCTTTGAGCCCTTCTGGAAGCACTCTTCTGCCTTCTTCCGATTACCAGAGATAGTAATCACTCCTTTGGGACCTGGCATCTTCAGTTTGAGGTACACGTAACATGGTCGAGCCATAAATTGTGCATAAGCTGGCCTGCCTAGAATTGCATGATAAGCACTACGGATATCCACAACTTCAAACGTCAACTTTTCTTTGCGGTAATTTTTGGAATCACCGAAAACCACGTCGAGTGCAATCTGGCCGAGGGATGCGGCCTTCTTGCCTGGAATGACCCCATGGAAACTCATATGGCTTTCACTGAGCCTGGACATCGGAATGCCCATTCCTTTCAACGTTTCTGCATATAGTATGTTCAAACCACTGCCACCGTCCATCAAGACCTTTGTCAGTCGAGTGCCTTCGACCACCGGGTCGACCACCAGTGCTTGCCTCCCAGGGGTGGCGATGTGCGCTGGATGACCAGACTGGTCGAATGTAATGGCAGTCTGTGACCACTTCAAGTAACTGGGTGTCGCCGGAGCGACCATGTTCACTTCCCTGTTGATAACTTTCAATCGACTTTTGCTCTCGACATTAGCAAAAATTATCAGAGTGGAATTCATGTGGGGATAACCATCGTCATCCTCTTCCTCATCCTCAGCCTTGTCTGTCTCCTTCTCTTTTTCCTTGGGCTGTTTCTCTCGGAGCTGCTGGATTAGGAGCCGACACTGCCGAGTGGTGTGCTTCGGGTAAATGAAATTACCTTCTTCATCTTTTTTGGTGTGGATATGGCACGGCAGATCCAACACGTCATTTCCATCTTGATCTTTTACTTTCTTGGGGTTCCACGGCCCTTTGGGCTTCCCCTTGAACTTTCCTTGAATCATAGCCAAGGCTTCACCCCGAGCAGCTCGCTCGGCCTTGCGCTTCTGTTTCCGACCGGAGTTTCCTCCTCCGGCTTCGTGGGTGACTGCTTTGTGCTTGCCGCTCCGGAGCTGCTCTTCTTCTTCACCATTGGTATACTTGGTGGCAATTTCCATCATCCGAGCCAGAGTCATATTCCCTGTCCGGCCAAATTTCATATTCAACTCTCGATACCTGGCGCCTTCCTTAAAGGCACAAATTGCCTGATAATCTGACACATCTTCTACTGTGTGGTGCAGGATGATCCATCTCTGGATATAATCCCTCAAAGTTTCATTCGGTTTCTGAACACAACACTGCAACTCTGTCAAACCTGCCGGCCGTTTGCACGTGCCCTCGAATGTTCTGACAAACACTCAGGCAAGATCTTCCCAAGTATAGATGCTGCCAGGCGCTAACTGATCCAGCCACGCTCTAGCCGAGCCCTCTAACATCAGAGGAAGGTGTTTCATGGCCATTTCATCATTACCGCCACCAATCTGAACAGCCACTCGGTAGTCTTCAAGCCAAGTATCAGGCTTGGACTCCCCGGTGAACTTACTAACTCCAGACGCCAACCTGAAGTTGGGGGGAATCACCACAGCTCGGATAGCTCTGCTGAAGCACTCTGGACCAGAGACATGCACCCTGTTGCTGGTTTGTGGACCTCCATCATGGCCTTCCCGGTGAGCTCTGTTTCTGTCGACCAAGCCCTGCACGAGAATAGATCTCGCATCAAAGCCTGGCTCCCTGGGGTCGATTGGAATACCTCGCCCAACACTGTGAGGACGTCTGTCTTCATGCTGCCGAGGCACGTACGACCCGCTCCTCGGGGGAGGCGTGGGCACTCGACGGTGATCATCATGATCGACTCGGCGATCATACTGCTCTCGGTTTCTGTACTAATCTCGTCGATCCCCATGTCCCTCACGCCTTGGAGGCGATCTTGGGCTATGGGCCGATTGAACTGTGTCTGACATCACGAATCTGCTGTGGATCCTATCCCGCGACTGAGATACAACTGTATTCTGCTCTCCCGCCGCCCGAAGCAAGGCTCAGATCTGCACCAGACCTCGACCAGCTTCTGACTGGGAGGGTTGGATCGACTCCGCTATCCGGGCAGCAGCAGCTAGATTCTGGATCGGGGTTCGGTATACCTGAGTTGGAGGTGGAAAAAGTTGGCGTCGACTGGATTCAGGAGCACGTTGTCGAGTGCGATCGTCGAGTGCGTGCTGGAGGTTCTCCAGTCGAGTGCGCTCAGCCAGATTGGCCAAGCGCGCCTGCTCCAAGGCCTGGGCCTCAGGGGTTTCTCCAACTATAGGAGTGTGCAGGGCATCCATGTTCCGGCGACGAAGTTCTTCCCTCTGCTGCGAGGAGAGAGGTTCGGGGTGGTACTCCTCGTGAATGCGCGACGGATCGCCGTTCCCGTCACCTCCGTCTTCACGATTGAAGCCAGGAGGACTGCGTGGTCCATTGACCATCAGGACTTCCGCCGCCGAGTCACTGCTGCCGCACTCGGATGCGGTCTCTACGGAGCCAGTCGACAGATCGAACAGGCCATAGAGAGATTCGTCAGGCTCGATCGCCGCGACTTGAGGGGCGGCCCATTGGCGGGCCACCACATGCTTCACCCACCGCTGAAGCCTCGACCGATCGGTGCGCTTGCTCCGGCAGGTCGCAGGGAGGGGGAAAGCTGCTGGAGTCGACTGGTACTAGGTCGACGGTTACCGCAGGAGGACACCGCGGACGCACGCGCGAAAGTGCACCGCCCCGCGGGCGGGGAGCGCGTCGGCGTCGAGTGGTGCCTCCTGGAGCCAAGCGGAGTCGTCGGCGACAAACACGAGCGCGCCGAGATGGATCTCGCGGCCCTCAGCCAAACCTCCGCCTGGAACCATGATGAAGGGGATCGAAAAAATTGCAACTTCTCCAATAAGTCGCTAAGACACCTGCCCCACGGTGGGCGCCAACTGTCGTGGATCTAAGACTGACAGTAGAATAGGGGGTAAGTATGCGGAAGCAAGATCCTAACTATGGAGGAGTTGTACACACGAGTTTTACGAGTTCAGACCCTTCTCGGAGGAAGTAACAGCCCTACGTCTCGGTGCCCTGAGGCGGTCGACTGGATTATATGAGTGTGTGTTTACAAAAGTGCGAACCCTTGTCCCAGAGGAGGGGGGTGGCTTATATAGAGTGCGCCAGGACCCCAGCTCCCCTCCGTTACATAGGGTTCAATGTTCATAAAGGAGGGACGTTACTGGTAATGCATGCAGTAAAGTGCTATAAATGACCATAAAGCTATAGTTTAAGTCTTGACCGTTGCAGAGTGGAGAGTTTCTCATCTTCTGGTGGTCGAGTGTCTTCAAGGTGGTCGAGTGAGCACATCTTTATGGTCGAGTGGACGATGGTTTCTCTTCGACTGCTTCTGATTCTTTACAGAAATGTCCTTGGGGAGGGTATGTCGGGCATGTCCATGACCCTACCCTAGATACATAGCTTCATTAGTTGCATCTTTCCAAGATAGGTTTGGCGCCTGGTCTGGCTAGCTTGGGGCTAGGTGGACTGGACTCCCATATCTTTCGAGAAACTATTGCCATGGTGTTGCTCACTAAGGACGAAAGCCTGGCGCAGAAAAGATCTGAATACCTTGCTGTTGTTGGTAGCCTGGCTACTCTTGAAACATCAGAATGGCATTGTTTTTGAAGGGGTCACACTTTCTACCACGACTCTAATAGCGAAGATCATCGAAGAAGGGGAGGTTTGGATCGTGGCTGGATTGTCCATAAAGATTTATGGCCTTCTTTGAATCGTTGTATAGGTGGGCTAATAGCAAGAGTAGTTCCAGTATACTTGTGGATGGATCGTTTGCGTTTGGACGCAAATGATGTAATGCACTGGACGGGTTATCTTACCCTTTTTTCTATGAATATATGATACTCATGCGTGAGCGTAGATAGAAAAAAAAGGTTGCATGTAATTGTGTAGAAAGAAAAGTTAATTGATTTTATATAATAAAATTGAAAACAGGGACGGATTAGGGGGGCGAGACCCCCCCTAACGATCGCGTGTTACCTTAATAGCGATTAGTCTGTTGCTAATTTTTCTCGCTAGGCAACTGCCCGTGACGTGCTTCGCCCCCCTATGCCAAAGCCCATGTACTATTGTCACATGTGATTGCAGGCCAAAGGCCCAAATCCCAGGAAGAGAGAAGAAGGAAAGTAGCCCACCATGGAAGAGTCACGCTAGGAAGCAGTACGCATGGATCAGCCGTTCATGTCTCCTCTAATCTAAACCTAATTGCTTGGTTTCAACCTACTAAAAAATGAAACTGCTCCTGGGATGAACCTGCCGCCGGCCATTTGGTAGATCTTCTACCAAATCTCTCAGTCGAGAAGGGAAGAGGACAGTAAAGCGTCGCTGTCGATCCGACAACATAATCTTGCCGGCCGGGCGCCCGGATGAGTAACCAAATAGGGGAAAAGGTTAGTCTTTATTTTTTTAGAATTAGATTAGGTTGTCTTTCAAACCGTAGAAGGTGTCAATTAGCTCACACGATCTGGTCTCAATTCCTAATATCGCCACCGCCGCCCCCTTGTTGCCATCAGCCACCACCAGGAAACACTATTATTTGTGATCGTTCTATCTCCTCTGCATCCAAACTCGAGCAAATGGTGATACTGTGATGGCCGTTGTTGATCCCTGTTGCCGGCTTGCCATAAGCGCGCGCCATCTTCCATGGCAGCAATGGATCGTTTCTTCAGGTATAAACACAGTATTTTTTTTACATTAACATATTATTAATATGGTCTGATACGGCAATCCCTAATGCTTTACTTAGCAGCATACGTAGTTACATGTTTTACTTGGTGACAGATAGAAAGAATAAAACACATTGCACTTTTCAAACTATTTCCTTGAAGTTTGAACACTTTGCACTAAAAATCAGAATTCAACTTGCTAATCGTATGATTATATAGGTAATTCTAGAGCTAAATTTACACCTACAGTTGCAAGACATGTGTTATTTTCTCATACATCAATTATTATATTTTTGCTATTACAAAATATACAGCGTGAATTTATATGAGACGATATATATACTAAAGTATGTGCGAGTTATCTCTTTCGGCCCCCCCCCGCGCGATCCCATGTTCAAATCCTGGCTCGGTCCCTGAATGAAAATACAGGCTTGCCTCGGTTCAACCAATGCAGGCTTACACAGCAACGCTGACATGACATGGCGATGAACTCCAAAACAATATCAAATCAAAATTTGAAAGTAGCGACAAAGAATATGTTCCTCATAAACAGGGGGAACGAAATGCAATTGCGAATAATAAAACAAAACAAAAAAATAGTGCGCAGACGAAATCCAAAGCCCGCCCACTGAGCCACGCAGCAAATTAACAAGGCGAAACCACCGGAGGTGCTTGCACTCAGAGTTCAACACCAATGAGCAACCTCCCCGCGAGCCGGAACCCACCGGCGAGCAGGCCACGACCTTCGAAAAGACTCCGGCCCGCGTGGTGACCGTCCTCAGAACCCGACGCCGGCGACGGCGCGAACCCTGGGGACGCCGCAGGCGGCATGGCCTCGACGAGGAGACGGCGCGCGTCGGCGGTGGGCATCGCGACGGCCAGGCAGCCGGCGAGGAGCAGGGCGAGGAGGCAGGTGGCGGCCAGGCTCCTCGACGAGACGAAAGCAGCGGCCATTTTGGTTCGCCCGTGGCGCGTCTGCGTGCCCTGCAAAATGTGTGTTGTGATGGTAGCTCAGCTTGATCAGGTACCTCGATCATAAGCCGATGGGAGTTTATATAGCCAATCGCGTCGTGTCGTCGTGGCGTTGCATATGTCGGTGGACGCATACGCACGGTAGTAAAGTCTATTTGCTTGGTGATCGGTCCGTGCCAGCTTGAGCTCCCATGTTGCACGTTGGTTCAACGATTACATGCACCGCACGCACAATGCAATGTGCAACCCACTAAATAAGCCAGTCCATGCACGTCCTGTTGATTCTTTTTCGATAAACAGCTATTTTATTAACTTAAAATGTAACATTAAATGGATACAAAGTATTATGAGCAACACTCGGGCTCTGCATAACTAGGATGCACACAGTCAAACACCAAAAGTTTGACAACCAGAAAAAAACAAAAACCGACAAATCGGCAATAGTAGAGTCCTATAGACTGACATTGTGCCTATGTCGAAAGGTGAGATGGACCGATCCGGAGGTTATGCTGCCACCCATGTTGGGTAAAAACCTCCGTAGCCACCTGCTCCAACCGCGTATACACGGGCTTGAACATCGGTTGGACATCCGCTCGTTGTAGCATAGACCACGTACGAAGCGAGGTGCGTACAACGGAAAATAGCCCGCAAAGGAGAAGCATTTTTTTCATTAAAACCAAAATCATCTCTACGTAGCCAGAGCGACCATAGTAAGGCATACGCTCCCATCCTTAATAGCGTTTTGAACCTATCTGAAACAGCGTCCAACCAATGACCAAAAATATTGACAACACTTGTGGGCGGATATAAACTTGACGCTATTTGGATGACTGACCACGTAGAACGTGCAAAGTTGTATTGGAAAAAGAGGTGTCTGATTGTCTCATCATAGTACAAAAACAATACTTCTTACTCCCTTGCCAACTACGCCGTGCGAGGTTGTCTTTGGTTAGCACAACGCCCCTATGAAGATACCACATGAAGACTTTAACTTTTAGTGGTATCTTCGACCTCCAATTTTTTTTATTATTCATCGCTACCTCAAAATGCGTGAGCACACAATACATAGAGTTTACGGTGAAAGACCCTGATGTAGTAAGGTTCCAGCGAAACACATCCCGGCCTTCTGTCAGGCTAATCGCATCCAAACGGGACAAAAAATTATGCCATGACATAAGCCGGGGGCCAGTCAAATCCCGTCTGAACGAAATATTCGGGGGGGGGGGGTGAACTGAGCACCTGCGCAATAGTATTATTCTTATCGCGAGCAATATTGTACAAGGCTGGATACTGTTCTCAGAGGCTGGCATCGCCTAGCCCGATGTCTTCCAAAAACGAATCTCCGACCCATCCTTCATCGCAAAAGACCCAAAGCGAAAGAGATGTTTCTTTGCCGCCATTAGGCCAGCCCAAAAGTGCGACTCGCCAGATTTCTAATATGTCTGAGACACCGCCTTGTTGCCTAGATACTTGTTGCGCAGTATGGTTTGCCAAACACCATCCTCAGTAAGAAGTTTGAATAACCATTTACTAAGGAGAGCCTCATTCTTGACCTGCAGGTCATGAATTCCAAGGCCACCTTGGTCTTTTGGCCTACAAACCACACTCCACTTGACTAGTCTTTATTTTTTCTTTTCCCCGTCTCCTTGCCAAAAGAATCTGGATCTAAAATAGTCCATTCTTTATAGAACCCTTTTGAGAGTTGGAAGAAAGAAAGCATATAGAGAACCATATTTGTGAGGACAGAGTTAATCAAAACCAGTCATCCTCCAATAGAGAGCAGCTTGCCTTTCCAGCTGCTTAACCGACGTCCTGTTGATCCTGGACACGTCGGACAGAGTTCTCCGCTCAGTGAGCTATGCGAAACAAATGGCATTTTCATTTTCTTCCTCCGAGCATATAAAAGGGGAAATGATAACTGGGAAATGTTCCATGGGAGGTACTACGAAGGTCACAGGAACGCCCCCAAGCTGTCTGATCATGATCGAAACGTGGAAATTTTTTCTGCCTTTTTTAGCTACATGGCAGTTTTCGCCTACGAAGTTGGCAAATCTTACAAAATTTTCACGACAACTTCAGTTGGTTTAGCATGGAAAATTTGGGAAAAACACTCCTATGACTCCCCAGATATTCCGGTCCTATAAAAGAGGAGTAAATGGCACCTGCAGTACCACAACTTGTCGGACGGGGCACACTTTAGTTGCACAACTCGCAAAACGAAAGAACTTGTCACAGAACTTGTGATGCGGGTGCGCTCTGGTCACAAACTTGCCACGTCAGCCGCTGGAACGGCCAAACGGGCGGTTTTTTGGTTCAAAACAGTCCCCCGGGTGGGGGGGGGGGGGGGGGGGGGGGGGGGGGGGGTAGAAAACACCATATTCTTTTTTTGGAGGCTCATTTTGCAAAATGAAAAACTCTAATATGAAACAAGCCAAATTCCTGACCCGTTTCTAAGTCGACCAAAATCTCTCCGCCGTTGAGGGAGGATTCACTGTTGCGGGAGGGAACGACACTGCCGTTGTCGGAGATAGTGTTCGTCCTGCCGTCATCGGAGGGAGCAACGGTGCTATCGTTGGGGGTAGGGTGACGACGCTTGGGGTGCCTTGGTCCCGCATCTAGCACTCATGCGTCTTCATCCAGAAGGTGTGGTAACACGGCGAGCCCGACATGTGGCACAAGCGTGGGCGAATCATCCTCGCACACATGACGGGGATGCCAATGTTGGAGCAGCAGTTCCGCGTCTGCGCTTTGTTCGCCACCATTTCGGTGACCCACGACCGGTGACGCCAAAGGAACTGCTGGCGGCGATGGAGAATTACTTCGGCGTACTGAAGACGGTGACGATGGTGGAGGTGGCTGCTCCAACATTACATTTCTTTGCATGCTTCGACTCAGGCGAGGACTACACCCGTATGGTGCACGCGTTAGAGCATCTTCATTGTGGCGGCAGGTGCATCCGTTTCGCGTGCTGGTCCTGTTTCACACTTGGTACACCAGGGAAGACAGATTACAAGACAACGTTGAATATCGAGGGGCTCCCAGAAGAGGCCTAGGAACCGGATACAATCAATCTAGTCATCACCGGTGTTGATGGCGAGCCATCGACATGCTGCCGACTATAGACAAATGGGTGTTGTCGATGACCATGTGACTACGTGACCCTTGTGACGTACCCAATAGGCTGACTGTTACGGTGCCAGCACCTCCTTTGCAGCCATGACAGCCTGACCCCGACGAGGACGATGTCTATTCGCCGTCGCCACCGAACTCTCCGATAGAGCGGTTTACCTTTGATTATCTAGGCCATCGTGCACATGGAAGAGGTGAGCGATCGTGGACCTTTTTTCAACGAGGATTTGCATGATCCATATCTGCCAGAAGAAGGCGTAGACATGAGGCGCATGCACAAATTCACTACATGGCACTAGAAGATCGACAATAGCAGATGGAGATCAAGGCAAAGCGTAAGCATGGTGCTGTTATGAACTGGAGATCCACTAGAGCTAGAGAAGTAGCTTCCATTGTCATGTGTTGTTGTGTTAGTAGTGCTTATATTCCGAACTGGTAATTTGTGTTGTTGTGTTATGTGTCGTCAAACCGGGATATTGTCATGTTATCAGTGAACCAACCATGTGTTGTGGATCTATCAATTTGCAAATTCAATACAAAAATGGACCGATCCTCGGAGGTATGTTAATTCAATGTTCTTCAGTTCCTTAGTTGTGTAAAATCCAATTTGGTTATTTGATCTCTTACTATAAATTGTGCAAAATCCAATTTGCAATAGACATACCAGTTACTTGATCTTTACTATAGAGTAATGTTGTTGAATATTCACATTTCAAAGAAGAAAGATCAAAGCTTGAGACAGACATGGTAGCAAATCATTGACGGAGATAGAAATGTTCCGGAGAAGTTATAAATAACAAAGCTAGTACGCCATGTCACAACATTTTAGAAAAATAAGGGTCATGAAGCTAAATATTCCATGTCACAACATTTCAGCAAAATAACATAGCTAGTTTGAACAAAAGCTTGATCCTTGGTCACAACAACTGAATCATCACTTCTTGGAGCTCCTTATGTGGATTGTATCTCATCTTGCCCCATTGTACCAGCTCTTGCTTCAGCCCTCCTTTTCCATTCCTAGATGTCCCTTCCAATAAAAGCCACTGCAAGCCCCTCGTTTTAGTTTTCTTCTTGCTATACTTCATAGGACCCTTGCCATTAGGGGCTTCTTGTTCCAGCTCCACCTCTTCCACCACTAATTGCTCCACCTATTCCACCACTACTTGCACCACCTCTTCCTCCACTTCTCCCCCACCCCTTGTTGTAGTAGATGATGTTTCACCTCATGCTCCATGTGTTGCTCCCCCTTTTTCTCTACCTCCCTCTCTCTCATCCTTGTTATGTTTCTTCTTTCTAGAGCTCTCCCTAATGTGTTGACAACTGGATCCCTTGTTACGGGTATGCTTGCTCCGTGAAGTGCAACAAAGTCATTTTCTTCTTGCATTGAGGGAGACCTAACAATAGGGACACTCCTTACTAGGCCCTATTTAGCACAATTAAAATGTAAACGTAGGAAAAGACAATGTGTTCAAAGTGCACATGTAATAAACCTGACATATTTACCAATTTCCCAATAATGTTACCATGCAATCCTTCTTGTTTTGAGGGTCTAGTTGTTCCCTAAGTGGTTTGTTTTGAATGTGCTATGCAGTAAACAAATGCAGTGCCAGAGAACTACAAAATGCAGTTATTTTGAGAGAAAACATGTCATGTTAGTGAACTAGTAGTGAGTATTATAGGGTAATCAACATCACCATTTTCTTTAACATCTGATATTTTAAGTGGTTGGGCTAAGGAAGACTACATTAGCGTGGTTGCTCATTATGTTGACGAAAAATGGAACCTAGAAAAAAGAATCATAGGATTTGAATTAATTGATGTATCACATGCTCGTGAGAACATTGCTAGCTCTATTAAACTTGTGGAAGATTTTGGTTTCAAAAACAAGATCTTTGCAATAACTTTGGATAATGCTTCATCACATATTACTGCAATGAGTGTCCTGCGACATCTTTTTTACTGCATCAACGTTGTGCTTGCCATATACTAATCTTATTGCTAAATGTGCTTTGAAGAGATTGAAGATTGAAAAAATAATACCTTGATGATCTGTGAACTGCAATTTCTTTATGAATGCTTCTAATACATGAATTAGTTACTGCAAGAGCTTTTGTCTTGCTTTAGGAGTACATCCTCGTAAATTTGCCTTAGATATGCATGTTAGATGGAACTCTACATTTATGATGCTCAAGTATCTTATTCCACATGAAGATAGTTTTTCCATTTTTGTTAACGCAAACTACTATACCATTGATGGATCACCCCTGCTCACCCTTTGGTCATTGGCATGTTATTGTAGTATTACTAAGCTTTCCCAAGATTTTTAACAATTCAACTGTTGCTTTGCCTAGGTTTATTATCCCACATATCCTTTAATGGCCCATCATATTTTATATATTGCTCATTTGAAAGCATATGATGTTACGTGGTGTTGTGGTTGTCATGAATTTTTTTTGAAATATTGGAACAAAATTCCAATATGCATTTGAATTTATTTTTGGATCCTAGAGCTAAACTTGCAAGGGTTTGGTAATGTCCTCTCACTCTTAAGTGATGCCATAAATGTATATTAATCTGCTTATTTCACTAGTGTTCATGATAAGCTTTCTGAAATTTATACTAAGTACGATGAAAATTCTGTCGGAGTTCGGGTCCAACGGCCTCCACCAACACCATCGTTTGGAAGAAGAAAGGAGAAATGCATATGGTTCCGCCTCCTCTTCCTCAAGCTCTTCTACACCAACATCAACATCAGGCATGGGGAGTTAGCGACGTACCTCAACATCGACAAAATCAGCTCCCTGTCAGGAACATGATGATGAAAACCTCAACATATTGTAGCGGTGGCATGAACACAAGCTTACATATTCGGTGCTTTCCATAACGGTACCCATCTCAGCGATATCATCAGAGTCTGCTTTCAGTCTAGCAGGAAGAATAATTGACAAGAGAAGAACAAGTCTCACAAGTGATATATGGTGAGGACACATCTCTATGAACAACATCGATCTACTATCCACACTAAAAAATGTTTATCTAGACGATGAACAACGAGAAGAATAGTTGTAATCTTTGAAAAAAAAAATTTGTATTTTTCTTTTCCGGTCAAGTAGCTTTGCACTCCTTTTCCTTACTCGGGTTTACCTAGAAGGTTTTAATGAGACATCTACTAACAAAGCTCAAAATTTATCCATATGACACTTTGCCTCTTTTACAATTTTCTGTATTTTCTTTCTCCATTTTTACATTTTCCTGTAGTTTTAACTTTCTTTTTTGAAATTTTATATGCAAAGCTAAAGGCCCGAAAGGCCGAAACAGCCCAAAAGGCTGTAAACCTACGTGGGCCGGCAGCCATGCCTTGCCGGGTCGGCTCTTTTATCTGGCGTGCCAGGCCGGTCCTCTAAAAATGGCCTACGTGATGCCTCTATACTGTTGGCCCGTGCCGGGCCGGGCCGGGTCGTCCATAAAAATCATTCGTTTCTCCCAACTCCGAAAAAATAATCGTCCCCTGTTTGCAACTCTCTCGGCCATGGCAGCAGCGGCGGCGCAGAGGCTTCTTGCGGCGAGCACGAAGATCGTCGGGGCCGGGCGCAACTACATCTCCCATGCCAAGGATCTCGGCAACCCTGTCCTCAAGGTCCACGCCCCTCTGACCCTGGCCCTCTCCCATCCCAACACACGGGGCGCCCTTCTTCCTGCGCGGTCTCTGATCCGGTCGCGGCATCGGCGGCCTTGCTGCTCTGCTTGCAGGAACCCGTCCTGTTCCTGAAGCCCACGTCGTCATTCCTCCACGCCGGCCCGACGGCCGGCCCCATCGAGGTGCCCGAGCCGCTCGAGTCGCTGCACCACGAGGTCGAGCTCGCCGTCGTCATCTCCCGGCGCGCGCGCGATGTCCCCGAGGCCTCCGCCATGGATTTCGTCGGAGGTAACTAAGAGCCGTGGTTATGAGATGCCATCCCTGCGCGATAACCCCTATTAAGAATTGTGCTGTATTGCAACAAGTTATCTGAAGAATGGTGCCCATTAGGGGTCTGCATATGGGGGGGGGCAGTGTAATTGCAAAATTTAGTAACAATGTGCCTGCAAAATGAACTACGGCAGTTGGGTGCTGTTCTCTCGTAGTTGGAAAATGCAGATATGGGTCACTTGTTGACAGAATTATTCCCTCCATATTTGACAAGCTTGTTGGAAAATGCATACTATATGGATTCTAGAATAGATAAGTTTTTGGCCATCATTCTTATTGAATCTTAAATGCATTTTTGTGTGCTAGATTACATTTTCTGTTGTTTACCTGTTGGCCTGTTGGGTGCTGTTCTCTCGTAGTGGCAAATGGCCTGACTTCTCAAGTGAGAGGGATTCTTGAGTGAAAAACATTGGGGTGTTGACTATTTGTGGCGATAAACTTTCAGTTTTGTTTGGTGGGTTTCCCCTCTTTCTTACAGTATTCTGTGAAACAGAGCCTTCTGGAGGCTTACTGTTATTGCTTCGTGTTAATGTAGCTGGCATCAACTGTATGAGTAAATCAAAAGCCATTCATTTGTTTTTTCGGTCATGATATTGTAAATTCTATATGACTGCTTACATGTCTGGTTTCCCAGGTTATGCACTTGCTTTGGACATGTCATCAAACGATCTGCAATCAGCTTCTAAGGTTCGCACTAAGAGCTGTAGTTTTCTACTTTTCTTTAGTCTTGTTCCACCTGTTCTGTTTTATTGCTACTTCCTGCCATTCTTGGTGGTTTTTGAAACCTTAAGTATAGATAGAGTAACATATGAAAACAAATTTAGCAAAGACCATATACCATAGTCTCAGAAAGTCAGAATTCTCTCCTTCCCAGTGATCAGGTCAAGGAATATGGGTATTTGACCTGCATAAAGAAATTCACCAACAAACATCACATTGTACTCTCAAAAGTTCCATGTTTCTACAATTGTGTGAATAAACACAAGCCTGTACTTTCGTTTTGGTATGTTAACAACTTTTGTTACAATCTCTCCATCCAATAAATTTTACATATGTTTTGGAACTATCTTTTTGCATAACTTGGTAGTACCAACTGATCAGCATGACCTTATAAGTAAAACACTCGGTCCTATAATGCAAGATATTTTTCTTGTCTTGAACTTTCTAGTAATAACCATTGGAATTTGTAGTCTGCAGGTCTTCCTTGGACTTTGGGTAAAGTACAGGACACCTTTACTCCAATTAGTGCGGTGGTAAGCATAGTTTCTCTTTCCAATAGACCAGGACATTTACTCTTCATATGTAGACATTTGTGTCTAAAAAACCCACCTAACTTTCGTTGTCGATGAGAACACCTCCCTCTGTTAATGAATCATGGTCTTCATGCTTTGACCTTTGAACGTTCTATGTATCATTCGTGTGCATTATCATATATTTGTTACTTTTTGTGACTGTTAAATAGGTTCCGAAATCAGCGATCGCTAATCCCTATGACCTAGAACTGTGGCTAAAGGTAATTGTAAATATGTACCGATAATTTATTGCAGCCTGCAATCAAAGTAATGACATTATCATTAACAAGCATTGAACAACCATATCCAGGTAGATGGTGAACTTAGGCAGAAGGGACTTACAAGTGATATGATATTCAAGATTCCTTTTCTAATCAGTTATATCAGTTCCATCATGACATTAATGGAGGGCGATGTGATATTAACTGGTAATGTCTCTTTTTCTTGCTGCTATACAGCTGTTTTAGACTTTTAGTGCGTTAAGGGATCTCTTTGTCAGTTCTTTCATGGACCCTCTACAGGTACTCCTCCCGATGGCGTTGGTCCTGTCCGAGTAGGACAGAAGATTAATGCTGGTATAACTGACCTCATTGATGTTGAGTTCGATGTTCAGAGACGCAAACGTTCATTTCCTAACTGATGCAGTAAGCAAGAAACTATGGTATGTGACACATTGTTTTGGGCCATACCAATTTGTGCTACTTGATTTGATCTGTATGCAAGAAAATAAGATGTTAAGGCTGAATACCTATTCTTGATGCAACTAAAGCAATGTTATCGTACTACTGAGTGAGTAAACCATATTATGTTTTGGCATAGATTTCTTGGTGCATCCTAGTGACTGAAACATCTTCCATTGTGCAATTGATAATTCATGTAAACATAGGATTCCAATTTCCAGTGTGGCATAGGACATGAAATCATAAAAATTGCTATTGCATCTGTGTGAGTAAAATTTTGCCGAGGGTCACATGGGTTGTTTATATGTACAACTTCGTTAGTTGGTATTGTTGTACTGGACTGTATCTGGAACAATAATGCGATGTGATCATCGACTTGTGCCGTGAGCTAGTGAAAGTTGGTATAGTCCTTAATTGTTTCCAATTTCTTTACGAAATGCAGAGGTGCAAATCATTCCAGAGCTCATGTGGTTGCATGCCCAAGCAAACTGTACTTTCATAATCTTTGTTGTGATATGTATCTTTGCGCCTATGGATGTAGGATTAAGCTCCCAATTGCTGCAATATGTTGTAGAAAGGCTATGATGTTGCTGTATAATAGACTGTCAAGGACTGAAGGTCCATTATTCCTCCCAGATTCGTGGATACTTCCATATAAAGGCTCTCTCTAAGGTCCAATAGACTGTCAAGGCCCAATAGTTTGAGTATATGCTATTGAACAACTACTGGATTCACAGTACGCCTCTCATACGAGAGGTTGACACACAGGTCCAGGGTGTCTGAAGCATCACTGGCATATAGTCGTTTTGTTCAGTGACAGATAAGCAACCTTTTACTATCAGCCACATATTGTGCTTATTCTGTGTATGTGGAGACCTTCTCCAGACTTTATGTAAAGTATAGGACCATCGAATTGTACATGCCAACCCTCAGAAAAATTGTACATGCAAGTTTTTTTTTTTTGGTGGATGGAATTGTGAAGACTGCATTACGTCGTGGAAGCGAGCGATTCACCAGCCAGCAAAGGCATTGCAAGGAACAGGGTGAATTGTGCCAGAATATGCACACACCCTGTTCCATTGTCACATCATGGACATCCATATCGTGGGCAACGACTTAATTTGTGGTTGCTAGAATCTGTTGTGTTGAACTTTGTAAACTTCTGCAAGAAAGTAGTTGTGGAGAAGTTAGCATTCTGTTTGCAAATTTTGTTAACCTATTGACAAAGTTGTGAGGTTGGTCTGCATGATTGTCTGCACCAATTTGGGGTAACCTTTCACAACATAGTACAGGTTGGAATTATTCTTGCTCTTGAGGTTGTTTCTGTTGGCCTGCTGTTGTTGCCTGCTCATTATTGATAACATTATATTGATGTTGTCATACCATGGTTGGTGGCCGTAAGTTATTAGTCAAACTGGCTCTTCAGTCTACCTGATGAAACCAGGTTATGATGCTTCATTTACATACCTAGGAGTGAAGGCTATGTTCCTCTTATGTGAAGTTCTTGTTGTAGCTAACCACGGCTGTAAATTACCCCCTCCATCCTATAATATAAGATGTTATTACAATCACTGTACTCATATATTGTAATGGAGGTAGAAAGAAAAAGTTTCCTACTCTTTCCTGCATGCTTTTCTACCTTGCATATTTCTTTCAGGAAGACCTGACAATTTACTTGTGCGCCCCGTGAAGATTGAGAATTTGAATCGAAATTCTAGTTATTCAGCTAATTTTGGATGCAGGAAATAAATTTTAAGTGCAACGGAGAATCATTCTCGAGGAATGTTGGAGCTTGAAGGATTTGAGGATGTAATTTCAACCTCAGCTTTCTACCGATCTTGGTGAATAATCTGAGTACCAGATGATGTTGCCACTTGGAGCTATGGACATTTACGTTTTTCAGTCTACCCTCTGTCAGACATGTGGCAACATTTGGCCATTGCTGCGCGCCAATTGTCTTCGTCTCTGTTCATACATATCAGCTATATATGTTGCTGCATATACACATCCTTGTGGCTGATTCAATATACGTCAGGTTATCAACACTTGCGAGCCAATTGGACAGTTGACACCTGATATCTATCTATACGATATTTGTTGGTTACTCTGCTATTCACTATCGTGGTACGCATCATTTACCAGGCAAAGCCTCGGGAGGTATAGCTATGTGATGTGAAATGCTACTACCCAAAACTAAAACCTGAGCAATGTGAATATAGCTAGCGTGCAATGAAGGTGCTTGAAAACGTCGCGCTTGACGGTAAGCAGGTCGACCAGAGTCAACAACAAGACGAACCATATGCATCACTGCCATCACGGTAGCGCAATTCCTCGAGGCTGGATCAACCATGTCACCTGGCTAAATGTTCATCCGACGTCCACATCACCAACGCGTTTGCTCCGCGCATCGCTGATCTCTTCTCCTTGTCCGTCTCCCGTGGCCTCACCTGCCCTAACCGGAGATCAGGCTCAGATGAAACCACGATACTTTTGGCCGAAAGAGATAGGCCGTGTGGAAGGGGCCGCATTGGATACGCCGTCGCTGTCTTTGACGGTTTCGTCAGGCGCGGCCGCTACAGACGGACAGACACTAGCTGTAGTCTGTGTGTGGATCGGTTCCGAGGTCTACCACCGTCCACTTGCTGCTTGCTGTTGTTTACACTCTGCCCCCAAGAACGACCGCATTGGATATGCCTTGTGATCGTAGCTTTGGTTACTTTGATCTCTTCCGAAATTGCGGCGTGAATTTCCTTTGCTCTGTCTGCAACTGGCTGTACGTGCGTACGTACGCGCACACGGCGGCTGCGGGTCATGTTCCTCATAAGATTTTTGTTAAATAAGATGGACTGATGGAGGATAGATCCTCCTGGTTGTTCGTAATTGTCCGTGTGGCTTGGTTTTTCACCGTGGATTTGATGGTGTTTGTTGTCTTTAGTTAAGGTGTTCTTGTTGGAGTTCCTTTGCGATGTAGAGGTGTTGTGGATTTGCAATGGTGGCGCATACGGAGTGTTTGTCAGGTCGTCTGTGCGGTAATGGGGTTTTATGCTTTGTGAGTAGTTCATATGTAATCCGTTTGTATTGGTTTTTCTCTGATTTTTTGTTAATTAACTCGGCGATTGTCTTCTGCTTAATTAACCGACGAGCCTCAATTTAAAGAAATTTGAAAGGCAGACTGGTCTACAGTACAGTCGTTTCTTAAAACTACGCTATATGACTTCCGGCACAAAACTGAACTATGTATCCTTATTTGATTAGAGGAATGGAATAGGGAGCCGTCATGGCTTCATGTTTGTCTTAGAAAAAAAAATCACTGTATTCAGAATATGCTACTCCCTCTGATTCATATTACTTGTCATTCAAACGGATGGATTTAGACTGTTCAGATATATTCGTTTGAACGATAAGTATATGGGTCGAAGGGAGTAGAACTCTCTGTAATCACTTTCACCGTGCGTGGTTGAAAATCCATTTTCAGAATGCTCAAGTAGATTAGTCTGCAACATGGACGTTTCTAAAAACCAGTACTCTATAGAGAAAAGTATACTTTTCATTTCTTAACTTTTTTTTTCGAAACAGAGGCAAAAGATTTGCCTCATCATTTAATTAAGAGGAGAATAGAGTTTGATTGTTTACAACCCACGATAACACGCCACATGGCAACTACTCACGTACTAGAATGTCCCCTAGTTTTTTAGCTCCTGCCGTCACCCATAGTCTAGCGTCGGTAAGAATGTTGTTGACTAGGATCGGCGGCGGCGCGCTCTTGTGACGAAAGATGCGTGCGTTCCTCTCGTTCCAGACGGTCCATGAAACAAGCATTGTGAGGGAGGCCATGGCCTTCCTATTGGGAATACCCATGCCGGTCATGTTCGTCCACCATTCCTTGACGGAGGCTTCAAGGTGCCAACTGGAAGGGTCCATATGGCCCAGACTTAGCTTGTCGATGACCAGTCTCCACAACCTATTGGTGAAGCGGCACTTGAAGAAAAGGTGAGCCCCTCTTTCTTGCTCCCTCCCACAAAGAGGGCAATGACCACAGTTTTGCCACCCACGCTTGTCCAATCTATCCCCGTCCAAATCCGGTCTTGTAAAGCAAGCCAAGCAAAAAACTTGTCTTTTGGCGGTGCCCAAGCCTTCCACACCATTTGCTCCATGGGAGAATTAACCATGCCCAAGAATTGTGCTTTATAAGCGGAGGCGGCCGAGTATTGCCCGTTAGTTGTGTGCTTCCAGACGATGTCGTCCTCGGAGTGCTCGTCAAGAATGACGTCAAGTAAAAGCATCCAAAGGGTAAAAAATTCCCTTATGTGGTCAACGGATACCACAGTGTCTGACCTTATCTTTAAAATCCAAGCATTGTCCTTAATAGCTTCCCGCACCTTCCAGTTTTTTCTTAAGGAGGCCTCGTAAATGAGCGGTGCAATCTCCTTAGGCTTGCGCCCTAGCAACCATGGGGAGTCCCAGAATGGCGTTTTAGCCCCATTCCCCAAAATGATGGTGGTGGAAGCGTAGAAGAAGTCAAGGTCGGCCTCGTCGCATGGGTTTTCTGTGCCCACCCACATCTTGCTTGGTTCCTTCCATTCAAACCAAGGCCAGCGCAATCTCAGAGCCCGAGCAAATTTGTCAGTGTTCAGCACCCCTAGTCCTCCATACTGGATTGGACGGCAAACTACCTCCCAGTTGACCTTACACTTAGCCCCGGTGGTCTTGTCTGACCCCGACCATAGAAATGCCCGCTCCAGCTTGTTGACATTGTGCAGTGTGCCTGGAGGGACGACAAGCGGTGTGATAAAGTATATCACCTGGGAGGTGGTCACAGACCTGACAAGGGCCGTGCGGCCAATGGTAGTGATGTTTTGACCCTCCCAAGTAACCAGTTTGTTGGCAACCTTGTCCTCTAGGAATTGTAGGTCCACCTTCTTGAGTTGCCAGATCGAGAGCGGGAGGCCCAGGTATCTCATCGGGAAGGAGGTCCTAGTTGCAGGCAAACTCTGTAGGACATGGCCCAATCGGACACGGGAGCAGCGGATGGGTACAACTGAGCTTTTCTGGAAGTTGGTGCAAAGACCAGTCACCTCCCCGAATCCCTTTAGAATTGCCGCCAGGTTGTCGACATCGCTCTTGATAGGGGCCATGAACACGGCTGCATCGTCCGCGTAGAGGGATGTTCTCGCCATGGCCCTCCTACCACGAATCTTGTGGAAGAGGCCCTTTCGTGTTGCGAGTTCCAGGATCTGTTGCAGGAGGTCGATTGCAATCACAAAAAGGAGAGGCGAAAGCGGGTCGCCTTGGCGGAGGCCCTGGCCATGTACAATCATCGGCCCAGCCACCCCATTCAAAAGGATCCGTGAAGAGGAAGTGCAAAGAAGTGCGGCGATCCAATTCCGGACCTTGCTTGGGAACCCCTTTTTTTGGAGAAGCTCGAGAATAAACTCCCACTTGACCGAATCGAAGGCCTTCCGGATGTCCAACTTGAATAGGAGTGCGGGAGTTTTGCACCTGTGCAGTCGTCTCGCAAAATTCCGGACGTACATGAAATTATCATGAATACTTCTCCTCTTGATAAAGGCACTCTGGGCGTTGGAAACAAGGACATTCATGTGCGGACTTAGCCGAATGGAGAGCACCTTCGCAATAATCTTAGCAATTGCATGGATGAGGCTAATGGGTTGGTAGTCGGAGACGCCCTCCGCACCCTCCTTCTTGGGTAACAGTATCACGTTGGCGGAGTTGAGCCAGTGAAGGTTTGATGTGTGGAGGGAGTCAAATAGATGAATGACCCTCATGATGTCCCCTTTTATGATGTCCCAACACTTCTTGAAAAACATGCTTGTGAATCCATCCGGCCCGGGTGCCTTGTCACTAGGCATCTCATTAATGGCATTTCTGACCTCCTCCTCTGTGATGGCCGCCCCCAAATCGTGCAGATCATGCGACACAATGTTAAGCTCGTCCCAATTGAAGTCCTTGGTGCTTGTGTCTCCCCTTCCCATGACCTCAGAGAAGTGCTCATGAAGGATTTTCTCCTTCGCCTCGTGCTCGGTCACCCAACCATGCTCGTGCTTTATCCGATGGATGTGGTTCTTTCGTCTTCGCGAATTTATGCGACGGTGAAAAAACTTGGTGTTTGCGTCTCCCTCCCTCAGGTTGGCCACTCTGGCACATTGCTTCTTTCGGGCCCTCTCAAGAACTGCCAGGCTTACAACTCGTTTCTTCAGTCTAGCACGCAAGTCTAGCTCCTCAAGGGATAATGGCCGATTTTCTTGAGCCATGTCAAGCTGTAGAATGACCAGGAGGGCCGCATGAAGGTGGATCTTTGCCTTGGAGAAAAGCCTCCTGCTCCATTCGGTGAGACAGGTGGCCGTCTTCTTTAGTTTATGGAACAACAACTGATACGGTTCCGAGTGCTCACAATGCTCATTCCAAGCTTTGAGGACAACATCATTGAATCCAGGCATGGCGGCCCAGAAGTTCTCAAATCTGAAGGTTCTAGGCCTCCGAGGCCCCCTCGCATCGGCAAGCAAGAGCGGACAGTGGTCGGACAATGATGATGAGAGAGCATGCAAGACATGGTTGTTGAAGGTTGTGTCCCAGTCCGCGTTGCAGAAGAACGAATCAAGTTTGCAGAGAGTAGGGCTCGCTCTCTCATTGCTCCAAGTGAATCTCCGATTCTGCAGATGAATTTCTTTGAGTTCGCAAGCTTGTAGGGCATTCCGGAAGCGGGTGATACGACTTCTATTGATGTTTCTGTTGTTTTTGTCCCTTGACCGATATATTTGGTTGAAATCGCCAGAAGCGAGCCATGCCACTCCTGCCGGCGGCTTTTGACTAGCAAGCTCATCAAAGAAAGCGTCTTTGCGTGCATAATCAGTGGGGCCATACACCAATGTGAGCTTGAAAATCAACTCTGTTTCTCTAATCCGCAACATTGCCGAAATACAGTAGCTGGTGTAGGTGATATTCGTCAGCTCAACTAGGTGATCATCCCATAAAATAAGGATGCCACCTCTGGTCCCCTCTGCCGGTCGCTGCGTGAAACTACGAAGTCTGTTGCCCCCAAGAAATGTGGCCGTGAATTGGCCGACGATGGTCAGCTTCGTCTCCTGGAGACAAACGATGTGGCACGACGAAGACGCGATCGTTGCGCTCACAGTGGCCCTACGGTTTGGACAGTTGAGGCCGCGGACGTTCCAGCTTAGTGTGTTGATGGCTTGTTCAGTCATTTGGAAACATGCATAGCCCTATAATTTGCCCAGGAGAGAACAGACAACCTTGTAGCAATCAGACTGGTTCTACACCAGCCCATGGAACACAAATAGTTCAAGCATAACAACCTGATACATGGCCAGCGGCTAGCCATGGGTAGACTCTGCCACACCCCCACATTACATAACAGTGGTTGCACTATCATCTTAAACTAGCTACCCTACAGCCATCCAAGGACTGCTCAAATGGCGTCCTGGCCATTGTCCACATCCAGCGCTCCTGCACCTCCGTGCTGCAGAAGAGCATCCTCAACAGCAGTCGCTCCGACATCGTCCAGCTTAAACATGTCTCTCATGGCTATGATCACCTCCGGTGGAAGTTGATCCTTGAAACGGTCTGTGAAAGCGTTGAGCATCTCCACCGTGACATCTTGGCCGTTCTTGGTGATGCCGAGACCGCGACAAACTAGGGCCTCCGCCGCCTTTGCGACCGGAGTGGCCTTGGCCTGCCCAGCAACTCGCAACCTGGCGGTTGTCCTCTGCAGCGTGAACCCACCGGTGCGGCTGATAGTCACCCCAGCCATCGTTTTGCGGTGCGCTGTTGTAGGCCTAGGAGCAGGCGTTGGGAGGAGGGCCTCCACCCTCTCCTTGAAGAGCGGCTCGAGGTCGGCATCGGCCACCACCACAACCCGCCTGCGCGGGGGAGAAGGTGTGCGGCGCACCGGCCCGGCGGGGACGAGCGGCGGCGTAGGCGAGCTCTCGAACCCCGACGGCCTTGCTGGCGAAGCCAAAGGCAGCAGCAGCACGGAAGGGGAGCAAAGCTCTAGAGTTGCGTGGGACGGAATGAAGCCGATGGACGCGGAGCGCCTGGCCTCATCCCGCTTTGAACGTGGTACCGGCGGGAGCACGGACGTTGGTGATAGAGGTGGTGATGAAGGCGGCCTCCGGTCGTCCTGGGAGCGACGCCGGATCATGCCAGGCGAGCGTGCCCGGGCCGGGCTGCGCCCTCTCCGCACAGCCAGCACCGGCTGCACCGGACCGTCCACCACCGTCGGGGCGGAGCCAAGAAGGAGCTGCTGCTGTGCGGGCACCGTAGGGTCGTCCTCCAGGCTGCGGGCCGCAGCCGAGGAGGCGGAGCCTGAGCCCTGCAGGACCACGGCCGGCACGCCCACGACATCACGGCGACGGTTGTCGCGGTCCTCCCTCCTGTCGCGGTCGCCCCGGCCTCTGTCTTGGTTCCGCGGCTCTTCGCGGTGATTGCGGGAGAGGCTGCGCCTTATGCGCGCGCCCAAGCTGCTCCTGCTGGCGGCGGCGTCACGGCCGCGCCGATCTCCACCACGGCGACGGTCTTCGTCATCGTCACTGTCGCGCCTGTCGTGACGTGGCGCTGGGCGGGAGATGCGCTCCCTGCGGTCCCTGGGCACCGTCTCGCCATCGACGATGTTGCGACGCCAGGTGAAGCCCTCTGAAACAGTGCGCCCGCCCACCTTCTGCTCAAGGATGGAGAGGTGAAGCAGGACCCTGTGTTGTAGACCACGCCGACCATACACCGGCTCGCCGCCTTCGCGCGCCGGTAGGGTGATCCAGTTGACCCTCGAAATCTTGCTGGGGCACGTCGCCCACGCCCACAGGCAAAGCGCCTCTGTGTCCGTCTTCAGGCAAGACGCCGGCTCGATGTAGTCTATTGAGCAGTTGGTGCCGATCGCAGAGGCCACAGCCTGGGCGTCCCATGCCTGCAGCGGCAGCCCCTCGAGGCAAAGGCGCACATGGTGCGGCATGTCGACGTGCTCCGCGTGGGACTCGATCCGCCATGGCCGGAGCTAGATGCGGGTGCCCCGGAACGGCAGCGCCGGGCGCGAGATCGCCTCAGAGCAATGATGGCGGTGGAAGAACCTGATGAGGAAGGCCTCCGGGAAGTGGCGGACGACGTTGACATCGGGGCGTAGACAGCCGATCTCTCTCACCACCGCAGCAGCGATCTCTTCAGAGGAGGCCCTCATCTCGCGCTCCAGCCACGCCACCACGGCGTTTGACTCGAGCAGAGCTGCCTCCTGGACCATGGCGAGGGTGGAGTGCACCACCGTGAAGACCTCAGCAGGGCGGGCCGTGTGGTCACCCGCCCAGGCCGCAGCAACAGGCGCAGCCATGGCCCTTGCGGGGGCGGGAGGTGGGGAGCGAGCCCGAGGCAGGGGAGGCGCGGGGCGCTGGCGTGCAGGCAGCGCCTGCCGGCGAGGAGGCGCCCGCGGACGTAGATGTGGAGCCGGCGGGTTGGTGCAGCCACGCGCGCGATGGCCGGAGCGGAAGCAGCGCCTGCAGGTGACTGGATTGCGGCAAGTAGCGGCCTTATGCCTTGGATGAAGGCAATGGAAGCAGGTTGAAAAGCCAGTCCGGGGGAGGGGCGCGCGCCTTGAATTCTTCCTGTTGCAAAGCCGGCCGGCGTGGCCGACGCGACCTCACCGTCTCCCATCCCGCCGTCACCTCGGCCTCGAGCCCTGCAGCGCCAGCCATACCCACGTCGCACGGGCTTGAAGGCGCGGCAGACTCCGCAGGAGACTTGAAGCACGTCAGCCACCCACCCAGCACGCTGGAGTTAAGGCGCTCGGCGTCAATGCGGCAGGAACCCGGGCGCACATTGAAGGCAGCCCCGGCGGTTGGTGCAGCTGGCCCCGCGTTCCCAAGACCCAACTGCGAAGGGGGGTCTCGAGCACGCAGTCCACATCGCCAACGGGGCGCGGCGGCCGGCCAGGCGGCGGCGGCGGCGGTGTCTGCAGTAGCCGATCCAGATCTGGACTGGCTGTCCCAGCCATGGGCGCGGCTGGGGGTGGGAGGGGACTGAACCTTTGAACAGATTCTCCACGAGTGTACGTACCATTCCTTAACTTTTGGCGTAGTCTAGGTTTGATCCTTCAACTTTAAAACCGGTTAACTTGCACCCCCAACTATTGAAATCGGACAAAATTCGTCTTTGGGCTTGATTTTGACCGGTTTTGGTGCCGACTCACCCCGGTTTTGACCGTGTTGACTCAGATTCATGTACTTTTTAAAATCCGCGTAGTTTTTTCAAGTTCGAATACTTTTTCCAAATTCACATACTTTTTCCAAATCCGAACAGCTTTTTTCTAGGAAAAAAATTCATCAATTTAGAAAAAGTACGCAAGCTAGAATAAAAGTACGTGGATTTGAAAAAAATACGCTAACTTGGAAAATGTACACTGTTTCGTAAAAAAACGTGAATTATAAAATTACGCAATAATTATGTGAACAATATGTGCATTATAAAAAGTATAAATGTACGTGGTTCATCAAACAGTACGCTAACTTGAAAAAACAGTACATGGACTTGGAAAAGTACGCAGATTATAAATAAGTACATAAATTTTAAAAGAGTTCAGGGATTTGAAACAGTAAGATGTTTTGAAAAAATATGCAAATTTGAAACAACTACAAGAACTTGGAAAAAGTTTGCGAATTTCAAAAAAGTACGCGCATTTTAAAAAATTGACGGATCTAAAAAATAAATGGTTTTAAATAAAGCACATGTATTTGGGAAAATAAACGGATATAAAAAATTACATGAATTTTAAAAAATGACGGATTTGAAAATATTATGCGAATTTGAGTCAGTGCCAGTCAAAACCGGGCAAGTCAGCACCAAAACCGGTCAAAACCGAGACCAGGGACGAACCTTGTCCGGTTTCAATAGTTGGGGGTGCAAGTTGTTCGGTTTCAAAGTTGAGAGACCAAATGTAGACTCGGCCAAGAGTTAAGAGACGAAAAATATATTTTTCTCTACTCTATATCTAAAAACCTTCGGCGCTGGATTCAGTATAAAAATGGAGGAGCTAGGATAAAAAATGCGTTGTTTGACCAATTCAACTCCCCAAACATATATACAGATAAAGTATGTAAAAATAACATGGCATTCAGTAAGCACCAAAGGATGCTATTTGGCCATATTATGGACCTCGTCAAAGTGTAAAATAAAATAGACATTGTACGTGCACGCTTAGGCGTCAATGCCAAACGTCTTGCCTAAGACATAAGTGAAACTTTAGGCAGTGTAAATAAAAGGTTGTCCACTCAATTAATAAAAGTCCATGTCATATTGCATAGACAAGCCAAATGGCCCATATCTCAGTGGTAGTAGTTGGTTGTTTACTCATCTATATGATCTACATCAAAATCATGTAACACACCAAATACATCCTAATAGCCAAAATTGTATGTCAATCTAGGATGCGCCTAGGGCGGTAGGTGAAGGCCCACTGTCTCACTTACGCCTACCGCATTTTCCAACCAATGATACCAATACTTCTAACTTAGCAAAATTTATGTCCACGGGTTTGGGAAAGTTGAGAAAAAATGGTTATTTGTGGTTTTCTTTTAGTGAATTGTCTGTATTTAATGCACATGTCGTAAAACTTGAGTGTAAATAACAGATTTTACGGTGGACATAAATTTAACACAATAGCTAGATGCAAGTCGTCTAAATTTGCAATTTTGGTCAGTCAATTTTTGAAGGAAGAGCACCTGGGAAATAAGGACCTTGCCGGAGGGAAGGAAGGACCTCACTGAAGAGAGTGAAGGAGCTCACGGAGAAGGCCTCTAGGTCTATCTTAGGGTGGCGATCCACCTGGTGGTCCGTGGGGGTGGTTGAGGAAGATGATGTCGGGAGAAAGAAGAAGACATGTAGTTGTGTGATCTGTTTTTCAGAAAACGGTTGGAGAAAGGAGATGGCTGGCTGTCGTTGGATCGGAGACCAGGGCAGAGAATGATTCAACTGACCCAATTTGGGATTTCAGGCGACTGGCAGCCCATCCTTAAATTTAATCATTTTTTTTGAATTTTCAGGGGGGTGGGGGGACTCCCCCACTTGAATTGTATTCATTGTTGCCTATAGAGCTTTGCAACCTGATGCAAGATGGGTTCAAGTGAACCAGAGATACAGGGGGGCACAAGGAGAAGAAATAAAGCAAAAGAAACCCTCACGCCAACAACACATATGACATGGAGAAACTAAGAGGGAAACACCACACAACAAAACAAAAGCACCACCCAGTGTAATCGAACGGCATGGGCCAGCCGAGACCATGCCACGACACTGCACCGTCGACGCAATCGAAAGACACCGCGCACCGAGACTGCACAACGCTGCGACACCACCTGTGTTGTGGGGTACATTCGAAAGGACACGCGAGGCCGAGACGACGCCACGGCACCTATGCACCACCGGCGTAGTCGAAGGGCATCACCTAGGAGACCAAACCAAGACACTGCACCGTCGACGCAAATCGAAAGGCGCCGCACATCCGAGACCGCACAATGCCACGACACCACCTGTGTCGTGGGGCATGGTCGAAAGGGCATGTGAGGCCGAGACGGTGCCACCGCACCTATGTGCCACCGGAGAGGCCGCTGGGCACCGCCTAGCAGAGACACACGAAAGAAGCACTCGAGCACGAACCACAAGAACACCAATGAGGACGAAGCCCTTCAGAAAGGGAAAGACAGCCACCCCCAAGCCACGGCCCTCCCGGGTGGGAGGAAGCCGCATCCATGGCCGCCACAGCGAAGCCATGAACCTCACGCAACTCGACGGACAAGCGCCCACCCAAGCCGACATGAGGACAAGGAGACCCTCCCAACCGCCCCCGGCGGCACCCCGCGTGGAGAGCAAGCCACATCCATGGCAGCCATCTGCACACCAAGGAACCGTCGACCAGCGCAATCGCAACAGGTCAAGAGACAGGAGAAGAGTTGGCCAACGGCGTTGCCCGGCACCTCGCCGACCAATACCACACCGGGAAGCTCCCGGCCACCAGCAAGCACCACCCAAAACTGCCCGCACGCAAAGCTAGTGGGGGAAGCCCGATCTGCAGCAGCGGCGTCAGATCTGCAGCAATGGCGCAGGGACGGGGCGGCCCCCAACTGATCCGGGCCGGACCCGGCCG
This sequence comes from Triticum urartu, assembly GCF_003073215.2. Lineage (NCBI taxonomy): Eukaryota > Viridiplantae > Streptophyta > Magnoliopsida > Poales > Poaceae > Triticum > Triticum urartu. The sequence continues at coordinate 58,851,989 of NC_053025.1, read as the reverse complement.
GATCTAGCCGCGCACGCCGCAGCACCCTCGAGCGGCAGCTGGTCGGGGGGCGAGCCCGATGGAGCGCCGCCACCTAGGTCCACCCCCCGCGCCGCACAGAGGCCCGCGCCGCCGGCCTATCCCGCATCCAGAGGGGTCCAGGACGACCACGAAGCCCACTGCCCGCGCGAGCCGGAGCACGCCAGGAGCAGCCAAGGTCGTTGCGCACGCACCACCGAACGAGCAGAACGAAGGAACGCGAGAGCCCCACACCACGCGAGGAACGAAGTCCGCCGCCGCCGGGCCTTTGCCCGGCGACGTGTGCCGGCGGCGGCAGGGGAGGGACGGGGTGGAGGGGCCGGCGGGGGTGGCTGCTGGGGGTTCCGCCTGAGCCGCTCCCGAGGAGCGATGCGACGGTCTTTCTGTAGGAAACCGTTTCACGACTTTAATCAATTTCCAGTGTGTAGCAGGTTGTTTTACTCACCTATTTTGCGTCTCTAAATTTAATCAATTTCCAGCAAAATTTAATCAATTTCCAGCGTGTAGCAAGTTGTTTACTCACCTATTTTGCAACCATATTTACGATAATAAAACTTGGATCCGAGCTATTCTTATTAGTATCAGAAAACGTCTTACATTATAGGACGGAGGGAGTACTTCATTATCCTTCACATTCTCAGAGCCAACTTCAAGGTGCCCCCTACGACATAGAGAGACGAGGTCCTGCGTACGAGTAAAATCTGTTTTTCTAAGCAAATACGTGTTCTCGTTCACTCCTACCGGGCCTCCCAGATACTGAAAACTTGGTCAAGCCAAAACTGTCCTCAACCGCCTTCCATTTGTACAGCACCCAAACAATCCAAATTAGCATGAAGCAATTTCTCCTGCCCTCCCTTCTTCATTAGCTCACACTCCTGACAGACTCCACCTTATAAATACCTCAAATGTAGCAGCCTCGCACCTATACTAGCGAACCACAGCAGCAGATCGGCAACCAGGAACCAGCAAACCTTAACTTTTCCATACATGGCGATGAAGCGCAAGTTGTCCCCCACAGAGGCTGACCTCGCCGCGGACGACCACCACCAGCCCGACACCGCCAGCGTCACGACGGCGACAGGGCCGGAACCATGGGCAGCGACGGTCGGCGCCGCGGCGGCTGCACAGCGGGCTCGGAAGCGCTTCGTGGGCGTCCGGCAGCGGCCGTCAGGGCGGTGGGTGGCGGAGATCAAGGACACCATCCAGAAGATCCGGGTGTGGCTCGGCACCTTCGACACCGCCGAGGAGGCTGCCCGCGCCTACGACGAGGCCGCGTGCCTCCTCCGCGGCGCCAACACCCGCACCAACTTCTGGCCCCGCGCAGCCGCCCCCGCGGCCGCCTCGGACGGCCACGGCGGGGCAGGGTTGGCCGAGAACCATGGCCACCTCCACCACCACACGCCGCCGCCATCGGCTCTCCCCTCCAAGGTCACCAACCTCCTCCTCCTCCGCCTCAAGAGAGCGCGCAGCATCAGCGACGAACACCACATTAGTGCAAGTGCCACTGCGCAAGAAGCACTTGGGCAGCAGCAGCAAGACCAAGAGGAGTACGGCGCCGGCAACTTCCACGTCGACGACTTCCTCAGCTACGACTCGAACGTCGACGAGCATGGCGTCGTGAAATACGAGGAGGACTTCCATTGCCCTCGAGACGCGGATGATGAGGAAGAGGATGTGTCCGAGGAGGAGGAAGAAGCGCCTCTGGACTTCGGGTTCATGGACGCGCACCCGTCTCCCCCAGGGGACGTCGGCGACGCGGGGCTTTTCGCACCGTTCGAGATGATGGCGGCGGAGATCGGCGGGGCGGTGGAGGCGGAGGCAGAGGCTTCGGAGTACGGCGGTGGCGAGAACGAGAACTCGGCGGCAATCCACGAGGTGATGAAGAGAATGAAGTACGAGCGGAAGATCTCTGCCTCGCTCTACGCGCTCAGCGGCGTGTCCGAGTGCCTCCGCCTGCGCCTAGGCAACTCCGGCGCCGTCGGCCACGGGCTGGCGCTCTCCGGTCTCAGGGATGCGTGCATGAGGAAGCGGCAGGAACAAAATCAAGAAGCGGTGGTAGATTGCGTTGAGGGAGGCCACGAGGAAAGCTCGAGCAGCAACAGCAGCTCGTCGTCTGAGGTAGCGAGCTGTTCGCCGGAGGCGGTGATCTCGTCGCCGAACGCCGATGCCGTCGACAGCGATGTGGTGATGTGGAGCTCCTTTGACCTGGCTCCCATCTGCTTCATGTCATAATTTCTTCCCTATAAATTAATTCGTGAAAAATTCCCCTGTGTTTTTAAGCGTTTGCACAGTTGATTGGTTCCCAATTTACCAAATTTGGTGTTAATTACTCCCTCCGTTTCAATATTTTTAAGTTTTACCTAAGTCAAGCATCTTTAAGTTTGATCAAATCTATTCATAAATATACCAACATCTACTTTTTTGTGAAGAGGATCAGATCTATAACTTCAAATCAGGTTTATTAGATTTACGGAAATGTTAACGCCCACACGTGTGGGCGTTTGCATCTCGCCCACACGCGTGGATCCGCGTCCGTTCGTGAGCGCACGAATCTTGGCATGTTTCTAGTGTCACGTAGGACTGGCCTGGTGTGTGGGCGTTCAGCCGGTCGTCCACACGGCCGTTTCACCACACATGAGGGGCTGCTGTGTGGGCGTTCAGCAGTTCGCCCACACGCCACTTTGCACGCACACACAAGGGCTAGTGTGTGGGTATTTGTCATCTCGCTTACACGCCCGTCTCCTCTCCCACACCCAAGCTGCTAGTTGCCATGTGTTTTGCAGTGCACATGGCAACTGCCCCTAGTGTGCTTTATAAGCAGATGGCAACTCTCTTTTTTTACCCGAGTTTGCCATGTGTTTTGCAGGGTACACGACAACTGCCTAGTGTGCACGTAAGCAGATGACAACTCTCTTTTACCGAGTTGCCATATATTTTTGCATGGTACATGGCAACTGCCCTAACGTGCACGTAAGCAGATGGCAACTCTTCCTTTTTACATGGCAACTGCCCTAGCATGCTTGTGAGCACATGGCAACTCTCTCAACTGCCTAGTGTTAGTATGTGGCAACTCCTAAAATTATGAAATCATGGCAACTACATTAGATCAGACCATACATGGCAACTGTAGTTGAGCAACCATGGCAACTGCAGTTGTCCGACATGGCAACCGTAGTTCAGCGACATGGCAACTGCAGTTAAACGAACATGGACGAGGGTCTGGACCATGGCAACTGCGGGCGCGCGGTGACCGTCACGCATGGCGTGCGGGACCAGGAGGTATGAGGCCTGACATACGGGCGTGTGGGCGTTATCAACTTCGCCCACATGCACGCGTGTGAGAGGGATCGGGAGGGAAAAAAGAGGCGTGTGGGTGCTAGTTGTTTTGCCCACACGTAGGTGTGTGGGCTGTTCCTCTTATACACCACAGAAAATGTGTGGGCGGACTCCCTAACGCCCACACGTGTGGCACTTATCGGCGTCCTAAATTTATTCTAAAATATATCTTCATACTATATTCGATATTGCAAGTGTTAATATATTTTTCTATATATACACATGGAACATGGTAAAAAAAAAGGTTTGTCTTAGGACAAATCCAGAACTTTGAATTTTTTGGAGTGGTGGAAGTGCATTTTTGCATCATATAAAGAGCGATACAAACGACAATACTAAGTTTAATGATTTCCAATTTAGTATCAGTTAAATTTCTGCACCATGCAAACACCGGCATGTAGCACAATTAAGTTAACTTATTTTACAACTAAATAAAAGTTAACTTATTTTACATGATTTCAAAACCTCAATTACAGTTGTGTTTGATATGATTTACATGTTCACCTTTATATTTTCGTAAATCTTACACACTATGAACACAAAAATTACATGTTTTTGTGGGGGGAAATTACATCTAGATTAATTTAACTCAGTTACTTTTGAAATGTAAAAACTACCAACATGCTCACCGGGACCAAAAACTACTAACATGCAAATATGCAAGGGATGGACCTACCAAGAAAATCTAAACAATAAGGGAAACGGAAGATAAACAAATAACAGAATGATTAATTCACATTTAGATGTTTTTTAAAAATGTCACATCTAAGTTGTCTACCCCATGATTATTAGCTTTAAGATTTGGATTTGTGCAAACAGTTGTCGTTTTCTTTGACGTGAACTGTTGCTTTTTGTCGTCGCTAAGGCCCGTGTCGCACTAGTGTCCTTGGGCTGTTTGCCCGATCGGCCTTTCCCTTTTCTTGTACGGGATCTCAGTATGTGGGGCTTTTATTTTTTGTTATATTATATACGCTCGTGTGCTCTGTCAGTTTTGTTTTTTTTTGTCTGCACCTAGGCCTTTTTGTATGGGCAGAATTGAATGAGCTGGGCTGGGTTATTTTTTGCTTTCTTTTTTCTCCTTTATCTATTAAATTTATTTGTTTGTAATTTATGGTTTTTAAAATTTTATTATTTTTGACGACATCAGTTTTCTGTCCAACCGTCCGATCCATTTGTGCTTTGATTTCACGCTCGAGCGATCGCACGCGTTGCGATCAATCCGTGTCCCGTCATATCGTCTTGTAAGGCTGGGAGGCCTACAACGGAGCGCGACTATTTTTTTTCTTTTGTTGGGCCTCTGTCGCCTTGGTTTGATATGGCCTTTTTTAGAATATGAAGAGTCTAGCCCCAGTGTACATTAGATTGATACGGCAGCCTACATCGAGTCTGGCACTCTCCTTTCGCCTGTTCCCCTCCCCGTGTTGTCCCGTTCCCCTCCCATGTTCTTCCATTATTCCGTTTGTTTTTGTTTCGAAGTCTAAAGAAGTACATCGACTCGCAACTAGAGAAGGAGGGGGGTGGTGTATGTGTGTTTGTCGATGGCCCTAGTTACAAGTCTACAATCGACTCGCAACTGAAGGTGTACCATCAACCCACAACTGGGAGGGGGGGGGGCGGTGTTTTTGTGTGTCTGTCGCGATCCCTAGTTGCATGTCACCCATCGACTCGCGACTAAGGTTGTGTGTGTTTGTCGAGAGCCCCCAGTTGCAGGTCAACCATCGACTCGCAACTGGGGGGGGGGGGGGGGGGGGGGAGGGGGTGTTCTCAATGTGTGTTTGTCGAGGCCTCCCAGTTGCAAGCCAAACATTGACTCAGAACTTGTGAAAGGGGAGGGGGAGGGAAGTGTGTTTCTACGGGTCTAGTTGCATGTCAACCATCGACTCGCAACTAGGTGTGTGTGTGTGTGTGTGTGTCGAGGGTCAACAGTTACATGTCAACCATCGCCTCGCAACTAAGGGTGTGTGTGTGTGTGTGTGTTTGTTCGGGCCCCCTAATTGCAAGCCAACCATCGACCCGCAACTAAGGGTGCTTTTGTGTGTTTGTCGTGGTCCCTAGTTGCATGTCAACCATCAATTTGCAACTAAGTGTGTGTGTGTGTGTGTGTTTCTATGGTGGCCCCCAGTTGCATGTCAACCATCGACTCAACTTGGGGTGTGTGTGTGTGTGTTTGTCGAGGGTCCCCAGTTGCTTGTCAACCATCGACTCGCAACTAGGTGTGTGTGTGTGTGTGTGTGTGTGTGTGAAGGGTCCCCAGTTGCATGCCAAGCATCGACTCGCAACTAGGGAGTCTGTGAATGTCGAGGGTCCCTAGTTGCATGTCAACCATCGACTCACAACTAGGGGGTGTATGTTTGCTTCTTGAGGGACCTAGTTGCATGTCAACCATCGACTCGCAACTAGGTGTGTGTGTTTGCCGAGGGTCCCTAGCTGCATGTCGGGCATCGACTCGTAACTGGGGCGGTGTCTGTGTGTGTTCATCGTGGTCCCCAGTTGCATGTCGCCCATCAACTCGCAACTAGGGGTGTGTGTGTGTGTGTTTGTCGAGGGTCCCTAGTTGCATGCTGAGCATCGACTCGTAACTAGGGGGTGTGTTTGATCGTGGCCCCTAGTTGCCAGCCAACCATCGACTCACAACTAACGGTGTTTGTCGAGGGTCCTCATTTGCATGACGGGCATCGACTCACAACTAGGGGTGTGTGTGTATTGTCGTGGGTCCTCAGTTGCATGTCGACCATCAACTCGCAACTAAGGGCATGTGTGTTTGTTTGTTTGTTTGTTGAGAGTCCCCAGTTGCAAGCCGACCATTAACTCGCAACTAGGAGGTGTTTGTGTTTATTGAGGGTCCCCAATTGCATGACAACCATGGAATCACATCTAGGGGTGTGTGTGTTTGTCGAGGGTCCCCAGTTGCATGTCGAACATCGACTCGCAAATAGGGGGTGTGTGTTTATCGAGGGTCCTCGGTTGCAAGCCGACCATCGACTCGCAACTAAGGGTGTGTGTGTGTGTTTGTCAAGGGTCTCCAGTTGCAAGCAGATTATCGACTCGCAACTAGGGGTGTGTGTGTGTTTGTCGAGGTTCCCCAGTTGCAAGAAGATCACTGACTCGCAACTAGGTGAGTCTGTGTCTGTCGAGGCTCCCGGTTGCATGTCGACCATCCACTCGCAACTAAGGGTGTGTGTGTGTTTGTCGACGATCCCCAATTACATGTCAACCATCGACTCGCAACTAGGGGGTGTGTTCGTCGAGGGTCCCCAATTGCATGTCGAACATCGACTCGCAAATAGGGGTGTGTGTGTGTTTGTCGAGGGTCCCCAGTTGCAAGCCGGCCATCGACTCGTAACTAGGGGTGTGTGTGTTTGTCGAGGGTCCCTAGTTGCAAGCCGACCGTCGACTCGCAACTAGGGGGTGTGTGTTTGTCGAGGGTCCCCAACTGCATGACGAGCATGGACTCGCAACTAGGGGTGTGTGTGTGTGTTCGTTGAGGGTCCCCAATTGCATGAGGACCATCGACTCGCAACTAGGGTGTGTGTGTGTTTGTCGAGGGTCCTTAGTTGCATGTCCAACATCACTCACAACTAGAGGTGTGTGTGTTTGTTAAGGATCCCTAGTTGCATGCTGATAATCGACTCACAACTAGGAAGGGTGTTTTATGGTGGCCCCTAGTTGCAAGACGACCATCGACTCGTAACTAACGGTGTTTGTCGAGGGTCCCCAGTTACATGTCGACCATCGACTCACAACTAGGTGATGTGTGTATTTGTCGGGGTCACTAGTTGCTTGCCGACCATCGACTCGCAACTAGGGGTGTTTGTCGAGGGTCCCCAGTTGCATGTCAACCATCGACTCACAACTAGAAGTGTGTGTGTTTGTCGAGGGTCTCTAGTTGCTTGTCAACCATCGACTCGCAACTAGGTGTGTGTGTGTGTGCGCGCGCGCGTGTGTGTGTGCCCCTAGTTGCATGATGAGCATTGACTCACAACTACTCGCAACTAGGGGTGTGTGTATGTGTTTATCGAGGGTCCCCAGCTGCATGTCGAGCATCGACTCACAACTAGGGGTGTGTGTATTTGTCAAGGATCCCCCGTTGCAAAAATGTTTTGTAGTTGTAGAGGCGATTTACTCTCGTAACAATGTTCTGAAGTACTTATTATTATTAAACTCCACACTCGATACACAATTGGAGGCCTGATTAATATTTTTCTTAGTTGCACCTCCATCCATGATACACAACTAGGGTTTATTTTAAAATAACATGTTTCGAATTTAAGAACAATGTTCATATTCATGATTATTTTAAATCCACGTACATTTTTTAATATGTGGACATTGTTCTAGTTTTTTGACCGGTTTTTTATTTTCCTCTTTTATTGTTTTATTTATTATTAGAAGTCAGTGTACATTTTAAATTTTTTCATTGAGTATTTTGTAAAAGGTTCATCGTATATATGTTAAAAAACATACACAATACATAGAAAATAAGTTCAAGTATATTAGAAAAAGGTCATTATATACTAAATATTTGTTCAATGTGTATTATAAAAATGTTCACCATAATTTTAGAATTTGTGCAGTGTGTATTGCATACAATGGTGACCGTATATGCAAAAAAAATCAGTGTGTATTTTAATTTTTTAACATATATTAGAACTGACAAAAAACTGCACCTAAAAGAAAAAAGGAAAAAAATAGAAAATAAAAGAAACAAAAGGAATACAAAACACAAATCGTTACTACGTACTATCAGCTATAGGCCGTAGAGTGAGCAAGCGTGTGACAGGTGTGAGGCACGCTGGGCCTTGCCTATGCGAGGTACTATGGGCACGTTGTTCACACGAAAAGGAAAAGACAAGGCCCAGTCGATACAATAACAAAAAGGAAAAACAACAAACAAACAAAAAAACAGATGATGATTTCAAACTTAGATGTGACATAAGGATGTCACATCTAGATGAGTCCTAGACAGACCTAACAAATAAACCATAACTGTCATACAAGCAAAAACCACCGTTCACACCAAAGTCTATTATCCAAGATAAATAAATAGGCACCAAGACCACCCACTGGCCAAAATAGGAAACTAAATAAAAATAAAATAAACTAAGAAGCACATAAAGAGAAGGATCAGAGAGGTGTTGCCGTTTGATCCAAAACCCACCCAATGGAAGTGGGTGTCCAGATCGTTACTCCCTCCGTCACAAAATATATTGTATTATATAAGACGTTATTACATTGAGGTATTATTTTTTGACAATATTCAGTTTTAAGATGTTATTTCATGTCTTTCTAAAAGAGTAAAACAGATCAAACGGGTGCCGTTATTGAATGTCGCCAGATTCTGGAAACCCTGAGATGAGAGAGCTATATCTCGTCCATTGAGAGAAGCAGCTCCATCTCGCCTCTGGCGAGCAAACTACTGGCCGGCCCAATACTGTAGCGTCGACGAGAATTGTTATTGTGTGGTTTTATTGGGTTTTCACTGTTTGCAGCAGTTTTTTTTCTGTTCTTCTTTTTCCGTTTTATTTTTGTTAGGTTTCTTTCTCAGTGTTCACCGATTTTCGTTTATTTTTAATTTTTTCAACACATATCTGCATTTTCTGTACACATTGTACATTTTTCTTATAAATTGAAAACATTTTGTTTATACACTTTTACATTTTTACAATAAATTCTTAAAATTTCCTAAATTATATGTTTTGATGATGCATATATTGCTTATACATTGAAAACATTTTTTTCATACACATTATACATTTTTGGACACGTTTAACATTTTTCAAATACATGTTTTGAACAATTTTTTGAATATGTGTTAAAAAAGTGAAATACATCTTGAATACATTTTTAATGATACAAAACATTTTTTTTGCAAACTGTGTGAACATTCTTTTCATTGTATAAACATTTTAGAAAAATGACATAAACATATTTTTGGAAAAGTGTGAGCATTTTCTAAAATATAGCATACATTTTTAATGGTATGAAATATATGTTAAATTAAATAAACGTTTTTAGATTGTATAATTTTGTTTAAAATGTCACATACATATTTTTGTAAAGCATAAACATTTTTTAAATATCATTAATATTACTTTGATGCTGTCAACATTTTTTACAAACTACACTAATTTTTTTCGCACTAGGTTAACATTTTTAAATTTGTGGTGAACATTTTAATTATATCAAGTCTTTTAAAATTATGTATTTATAATTTTTTTTCCAACGTATAGAAAAATAAGAAAACAACAAAAAACTATACATGCACCTGCGTGATTATGGGCGAGCCTAGAGATGGGCTCGTTTCTCGCTGCAAGGGAGATACGGCTGTGCCCATCGTGCTTTGGATTGGAATGCATGTTTCTAGCTGCGCCCATCCCGCTTTAGAGATACCACTGGGACGGGGGCTAGGCCGAAAGAAACTTATTATTTCATATTTAGGGAGCCGCAACCGTCTCATATTTCTAAGCAGGACACAAACCTTAACAAAACCGAAGAAAATATCTAAAACGAAATACTTACGCCAGCAAGGGTCGAGATCCACCGCGCCAACATGACCCTAAGGGCAATGGAGACGAGGCAAACCGGCGGCGGCACATGCGGGAGGCAAACCCTAATTGCTTTTTCTAGGTAGATAGATTTTTGCTTCAGATCACATGCATCTGTAATCGCCAACCAAACTATCATACACCGCCATGCAACATTTTCTTTAAAAGGGCCTAAGGACACATATTAAATATCATAGGTTCTTTGAAGTACATTTTTTTAGAATGGCTTAATGCCATATATTAAATTCTTTGGGGTTTTGATATCTTTTCCTCCTACATCCATTGATGATGCGCCATGAGCGTAGCTCAATGTTGCCTCCGTGTCTCTCCCTTCATGGGGCTAACTTATTTTAAACTCAGGAGCATGTAGAAGTAGCAGTTGAAAAGTCATCGATGCAGCCCAGAAGACGCATGCAGTTGCGACCTGTGAAGCAAATCGTCGCCCCGTAAAAGAAAACATCGAAAAGGGCCTATAAAAACTCCAAAGACCATAAAAGTTGATCGAGTTCACACAGATTCGCCGGAAACCAAAACTGACTAGACCCTGAAAGACACAAATCCACACGCCTTCCGCCGTTGGTGAAGCACACCAACGAAAGAGAGCGCTGCCACCGCATCGCTCCAAAGCAGACATTAAGGTCCCCTAGTAAAATGGATGGTGGTCACTCTTTTCTTAAATGCAAAATGGTGAGACGACCGTGGAGCTTGGCACAAATGGATAATATTCAAAACAAGCTAATGTTATGCAATGATCCTCTTAGCTTATTCAATGAGTTGTTTCGCCTGACGGAAGAGGAGAGCATAAAGGTGTTTGTGTCATGTTTTGGTTATGGTGGCACGAAAGAAATAAGGCCAATGCAGGAGACACAATGAAAACGGCAGATGAAATTCTAACGTCTATTAACTATCATGTTAATAATTTCAGGAATCTTAAGAAGTAGAGGAGAACCCAGAAGAAGGCTTCCACGGCAAAATGGTCTCCCCCGGCAAACGAATTCCTGAAAGTAAACTCCGATGGTGCATTTAAGGAAGCATCAAAATCTGGTGGCTGGGGTTTTACTTTGAGGAATAGTAATGGTATTCTTTTGGCTGCAGGAGCAGGAAAGCTGGAATATATGTATCAAGTGCCCTCCATGCTGAAGCTTTATCCATGGTGTATGCAATCAATGCAACGTCAAGCATGGGAGCCAATCGTGTAATTTTTGAAATGGACTCGATGGAGTTGAAGCGGGCTATACAAGTTAGGAGTATGATAAATCAACTCTAGGTTCTTTGTTTCAGGAGATTAAATTTCAACTTAATGTAGCTTTTGATGATGTTAAGCTGAATGTATGTCCTAAAGCATGTAATAATGCAGCACACACTATAGCTGCATAAGGTCATGGTCTAGGGAGGGAAAAGTCCATTTTAAACCTTAAATTCGTAGACGTCCGGCGAATCAAACCCTGAAGTCGAAATCCCTGTCGTTCTGACCCTGAACTAATTAATCCCGGTCCAGATCAAACCTTAGTGTCGTTTTAGCCCAAAATACGCTGATGTGGCCAGGATTGCTAGTTAGGTGGGCCATGTTATAACTGGAACATGCGGTGGGTGAACAGCAAATGGATTGGGGATTTGGGGGGAGAAACTAGGGTTAGGCGGCGGTGGCGGCGATTCCTTAAGGGGTGCGGCGGAGGAGGAGATTGCGCAGGGGGGTGGTGATGACCCACAAGCATAGGGGATCTATCGTAGTCCTTTTGATAACTAAGAGTGTCAAACCCAACGAGGAGCAGAAGGAAATGATAAGCGGTTTCCAGCAAGGTATTCTCTGCAAGTACTGAAATAAGTGGTAACAGATAGTTTTGTGATAGTATAATTTGTAACGAGCAACAAGTAACAAAAGTAAAATGAGGTGCAGCAAGGTGGCCCAATCCTTTTTGTAGCAAAGGACAAGCCTGGACAAACTCTTATATAGAGAAAAGCGCTCCCGAGGACACATGAGAATATCATCAAGCTAGTTTTCATCACACTCATATGATCCGCGTTCGGTACTTTGATAATTTGGTATGTGGGTGGACCAGTGCTTGGGTGCTGCCCTTACTTGGACAAACATCCCACTTATGATTAACCTCTATTGCAAGCATCCGCAACTACAACAAAAGTATTAAGGTAAACCTAACCATAGCATGAAACATATGGATCCAAATCAGCCCCTTACGAAGCAACGCATAAACTAGGGTTTAAGCTTCTGTCACTCTAGCAACCCATCATCTACTTATTACTTCCCAATGCCTTCCTCTAGGCCCAAACAATGGTGAAGTGTCATGTAGTCGACATTCACATAACACCACTAGAGGAGAGACAACATACATCTCATCAAAATATCGAACGAATACCAAATTCACATGACTACTAATAGCAAGATTTCTCCCATGTCCCCAGGAACAAATGTAACTACTCACAAAGCATAAACATATTCATAATCAGAGGGGGATTAATATGCATATAGGATCTGAACATATGATCTTCCACCAATTAAACCAACTAGCATCAACTACAAGGAGTAATTAACACTACTAGCAACCTACTAGCACCAATCCCGGAATTGGAGACAAGAATTGGATACAAGAGATGAACTAGGGTTTTGAGAGGAGGTGGTGCTGATGAAGATGTTGATGGAGATTTCCCTCTCCCGATGAGAGGAGCGTTGGTGATGACGATGGCGATGATTTCCCCCTCCCGGAGGGAAGTTTCCCCGGCAGAACAGATCTGCCGGAGCCCTATATTGGTTCCGCCAAGGTTCCGCCTCGTGGCGGCGGAGTTTCGTCTGAGAAGATGGCTTCCTATTTTTTCCCATCGAAAGACTTCATATAGTAGAAGATGGCCACCGGAGAGCTACTAGGGGGCCCACGAGGTAGGGGGGCGTGCCCAGGGGGGTAGGATGCGCCCCCACCCTCGTGGGCAGGGTGTGCCCCCCCTAGTGAACTTCTTCCGCTGAGTATTTTTTATATATTCTGAAAACATCTTCATGAAGTTTCAGGACTTTTGGAGCTGTGCAGAATAGGTCTCTAATATTTGCTCCTTTTCTAGCCCAGAATCCCAGCTGCCGGCATTCTCCCTCTTTATGTAAACCTTGTAAAATAAGAGAGAATAGGTGAAGTTTCAGCAAGTCCACATACTCAACTATCATATAATCTTTCACAATTGCTGACACTCACGCAATACTTATGGGTATGGAGTTTTAATCGGACACAGAGAAAGATAGGGGCTTATAGTTTTGCCTCCCAACGTTTTACCTCAAGGGTAAAGTCAACAATAATAGTTCATGAAAACTCACATCCAATTAGCCATATATATCAGGATCTTTCCAACATACCGTGCTTGCCAAAGGATAAAATGTAAAAAGGAAGGGTGAAGATCACCATGACTCTTATGCAAGGTAGGAGATAAAAGTAAAAGATAGGCCCTTCGCAGAGGGAAGCAGAGGTTGTCATGCACTTTTATGGTTGGATGCACAAAATCTTAATGCGAAAGAATGTCACTTTATATTGCCACTTGTGATATGGACCTTTATTATGCAGTCTGTCGCTTTTATTTCTTCCATATCACATGATCGTATAAAGATTATTTTCTCCCACACTAATAAGTCATACATATTTAGAGAGCAATTTTTATTGCTTGCACCAATGACAACTTACTTGGAGGATCTTAATCAATCCATAGGTAGGTATGGTGGACTCTTATGGCAAAACTGGTTTAAGGGTATTTGGAAGCACAAGTAGTATCTCTACTTGGTGCAATGAATTTGGCTAGCATGAGGGGGAAAGGCAAGCTCAACCATGTTGGATGATCCATGACAATATAATTTATCTCAGATGTAAGAAAACATAACCCAATACATTGTCTTCCTTGTCCAATGTCAACTCTTTAGCATGTCATATTTTAATGAGTGCTCACAATCATAAAAGATGTCCAAGATAGTATATTTATATGTGAAGACCTATCTTTCTTTATTACTTCCTATTAATTGCAACGATGACCAAAACTATGTTTGTCAACTCTCAACAACTTTTATTCATCATACTCTTTCTATGTGAGCTCATTACTATCCATAAGATCCATATGATCTCTTTGTTTCCTTTTTATTCTTTCTCTTTTATTTTATTCACTTAGGATCATGGCAAAATAATCAAGCCCTTGACTCAACACTAATCTATATTATATATAGCTCACAGACTCGATTACATAGAAGGATCATAAAGCAAAACTCACAACTAGATCATACTAAAAGCTTTTATTCTACTAGATCAAGATATTATCAAAAGGATCAAACTAAGAACAACGGTAAAGATAAAAGTGATGGTGATACGATACCGGGGCACTCCCCCAAGCTTGGCAGTTGCCAAGGGGAGTGCCCATACCCATGTGATTAGGTCTCCTTTGTTGATTAAGAAGGTGGTGGTTTTGTTGATGGCGTAGGCTTGTTGTCCTTCTTCTAGGGCATAGGCTCACCATCATAGAAGGATGATCGAGTCTCCTGAAACCTCAAATATGCAGCCAAACTCATCCTCTTGAATCTATATTCATACTCACAGTTTTGGTTTTGTAGGTCATAAATCTGGGCTTGGAGGTGCTCGATTTTCTCATGAAGCTTGAAGATGGCCTCCCCAATGTCCTTGACGTCGAGCTTGTGGTTGTTGGTGAACTCCGTGATCATAATGTGATTGGAATCAAGTCCACGTTCCACCATCTCCTGACACTTAAAAACTTCTTGCTCCAATGCCTCGAGCCTGGCCTTCGTGCTTCCGGTCTTCCTTGGTCCCTCAGCATCGCGAATGTGCAACAACCCCTCATGCATCTCAATGGTTTGAGGGTGTTGCAACACTTCTGTGAGGTAAGGGTTGATGACCATCTCGAAGAACTGGTCCTTCGGGGCACTTGAAGACGACATGACGACCTGGATCTGTCAAAAAAACAGCTCAAAACAAAGACAGGAGATTTTTGCGTGATACGGGAGTTGCTACCTCTTGAGCACTGCGTTGGTTTTCCCCGAAGAGGAAGGGATGATGCAGCAAAGTAGCATAAGTATTTCCCTCAGTTTTTGAGAACCAAGGTATCAATCCAGTAGGAGGCTGCGCACGAGTCCCGCGTACCTGCACAAAACAAATAAATCCTCGCAACCAAGGCGTTAAGGGGTTGTCAATCCCTACACAGCCACTTACGAGAGTGAGATCTGATAGATATGATAAGATAATATTTTGTATTTTTATGATAAAGATGCAAAGTAAAATAAAAGCAAAGTAAAAGCAAAAGGAAATAACTAGGTATTTGTAGATTAATATGATAAAGATAGACCCGGGGCCATAGGTTTCACTAGTGGCTTCTCTCGAGAGCATAAGTATTCTACGGTGGGTGAACAAATTACTGTTGAGCAATTGACAGAATTGAGCATAGTTATGAGAATATCTAGGTATGATCATGTATATAGGCATCATGTCTGAGACAAGTAGACCGACTCCTGCCTGCATCTACTACTATTACTCCACTCATCGACCGCTATCCAGCATGCATCTAGAGTATTAAGTTAATGAAAACAGAGTAACGCCTTAAGCAAGATGACATGATGTAGAGGGATAAACTCATGCAATATGATGAAAACCCCATCTTGTTATCCTTGATGGCAACGATACAATACGTGCCTTGCTGCCCTAAAGCTAAGCACTTCTCCCATTGCAAGAAAGATCAATCTAGTAGGCCAAACCAAACTGATAATTCGAAGAGACTTGCAAAGATAACCAATCATACATAAAAGAATTCAGAGAAGATTCAAATATTCTTCATAGATAGACTTGATCATAAACCCACAATTCATCGGTCTCAACAAACACACCGCAAAAAGAAGATTACATTGAATAGATCTCACAAGAGAGGGGGAGAACATTGTATTAAGATCAAAAAAGAGAAGAAGCCATCTAGCTACTAACTATGGACCCGTAGGTCTGAGGTAAACTACTCACACTTCATCGGAGGGGCTATGGTGTTGATGTAGAAGCCCTCCATGATCGATGCCCCCTCCAGCGGAGCTCCGGAACAGGCCCCCAAGATGGGATCTCATGGATACAGAAAGTTGCGGCGGTGGAATTACGGTTTTGGCTCCGTATCTGATCGTTTGGGGGTACGTAGGTATATATAGGAGTACGTCGGTGGAGCAATAGGGGGCCCACGAGGGTGGAGGGCGCGGCTGGGGGGGTAGGCGCGCCCCCTACCTCGTGGCCTCCTCTTTTGTGTCTTGACGTAGGGTCCAAGTCTCCTAGGTCTTGTTCGTTGAGAAAATCACGTTCCCAAAGGTTTCATTCCGTTTGGACTCCGTTTGATATTCCTTTTCTTCGAAACCCTAAAACAAGCAAAAAACAACAATTCTGGGCTAGGCCTCCGGTTAATAGGTTAGTCCAAAAAATAATATAAAAGTGGATAATAAAGCCCAATAATGTCCAAAATAGTAGATACTATAGCATGGAGTAATCAAAAATTATAGATACATTGGAGACGTATCAAGCATCCCCAAGCTTAATTCATGCTCGTCCTCGAGTAGGTAAATGATAAAAACAAAATTTTTGATGCGGAGTGCTACTTGGCATAATTTTGATGTAATTCTTCTTAATTGTGGCATGAATATTCAGATCCGAAAGATTCAAGACAAAAGTTCATATTGACATAAAAATAATAATACTTCAAGCATACTAACTAAGCAATTATGTTTTCTCAAAATAACATGGCCAAAGAAAGTTCATCCCTACAAAATCATATAGTTTAGTCATGTTTCATTTTCGTCACACAAGAATGCTCTCATCATGCACAACCCCGATGACAAGCCAAGCAATTGTTTCATACTTTAGTAATCTCAAACCTATAAACTTTCACGCAATATATGAGCGCGAGCCATGGACATAGCACTATGGGTGGAATAGAGTATAATGAGGGGGTTATGTGGAGAAGACAAAAAAGGAGAAAGTCTCACATCAACGAGGCTAATCAATGGTCTATGGAGATGCCCGTCGATTGATGTTAATGCAAGGAGTAGGGATTGCCATGCAACGGATGCACTAGAGCTATAAATGTATGAAAGATCAACAAAAGAAACTATGTGGGTGTGCATCCAACTTGCTTGCTCATGAAGACCTAGGGCACTTGAGGAGGCCCATTGTTGGAATATACAAGCCAAGTTCTATAATGAAAAATTCCCACTAGTATATGAAAGTGACAAAACAAGAGACTCTCTATTATGAAGATTATGGTGCTACTTTGAAGCACAAGTGTGGCAAAGGATAGTAACATTGTCCCTTCTCTCTTTTTCTCTCATTTTTTTATTTTATTTGGCCTTTCTCTTTTTTTATATGGCCTTTCTCTCTCTCTCTCTCTCTCTCTCTCTCTCTCTTATAATTCCTCACTTGGGACAATGCTCTAGGAAATGATGATCATCACACTTCTATTTATTTACAACTCAATGATTACAACTCGATACTAGAACAAAAGATGACTCTATATGAATGCCTCCGGCGGTGTACCAGGATATGCAATGGACCAAGAGTGACATGTATGAAAGAATTATGAATGGTGGCTTTGCCACAAATACTATGTCAACTCCATGATCATGCTAAGCAATATGACAATGATGAATGTGTCATGATGAACAGAATGGTGGAAAGTTGCATGTCAATATATCTTGGAATGGCTATGGAAATGCCATAATAGGTAGGTATGGTGGCTGTTTTGAGGAAGATATAAGGAGGTTTATGTGTGAAAGAGCGTATCATATCACGGGGTTTGGATGCACCGACGAAGTTTGCGCCAACTCTCGATGTGAGAAAGGGCAATGCACGGTACCGAAGAGGCTAGCAAGGATGGAAGGGTGAGAGTGCGTATAATCCATGGACTCAACATTAGTCATAAAGAACTCACATACTTATTGCAAAAATCTACAAGTCATCAAAAACCTCGGTACTACGCACATGCTCCTAGGGGGATAGATTGGTAGGAAAAGACCATCGCTCATCCCCGACCGCCACTCATAAGGAAGGCAATCAAATAACACCTCATGTTTCAAATTTGTTACATAGAGTTTACCATACGTGCATGCTACGGGACTTGCAAACTTCAACACACGTATTTCTCAATTTCACAACTACTCAACTAGCACGACTTTGATATTATTACCTCCATATTTCAAAACAATCATCAAGCATCAAACTTCTCTTAGTATTCAAAACACTCATAAGAAATTTTTACTAATCTTGAATACCTAGCATATTAGGATTTTAAGAAAATTACCATGCTATTTAAAAATCTCAAAATAATCTAAGTGAAGCATGAGAGATCAATATTTTCTATAAAACAAATCCACCACCGTGCTCTAAAAGATATAAGTGAAGTACTAGAGCAAAACTATATAACTCAAAATATATAAGCGAAGCACATAGAGTATTCTAACAAATTCCAAGTCATGTATGGCTCTCTCAAAAGGTGTGTACAGCAAGGATGATTGTGGTAAACTAAAAAGCAAAGACTCAAATAATACAAGACGTTCCAAGCAAAACACATATCATGTGGTGAATAAAAATATAGCTCCAAGTAAAGTTACCGATAGAAGTAGACGAAAGAGGGGATGCCTTCCGAGGCATCCCCAAGCTTTGGATTTTTGGTGTCCTTAGATTATCTTGGGGGTGCCATGGGAATCCCCAAGCTTAGGCTCTTGCCACTCCTTGTTCCATAATCCATTAAATCTTTACCCAAAACTTGAAAACTTCACAACACAAAACTCAAAGTAGAAAATCTCGTGAGCTCCGTTAGCGAAAGAAAACAAAAGACCAGTTCAAGGTACTGTAATGAACTCATTATTTATTTATATTGGTGTTAAACCTACTGTATTCCAACTTCTCTATGGTTTATAAACTATTTTACTAGCCATAGATTCATCAAAATAAGCAAACAACACACGAAAAACAGAATCTGTCAAAAACAGAACAGTCTGTAGTAATCTGTAGCTAGCGCAAGATCTGGAATCCCAAAAATTGTAAAATAAATTGCTGTACGTGAGGAATTTATCTATTAATCATCTGAAAAAAGAATTAAATAATTAGCACTTTCCAAATAAAAATGACAGCAGTTCTCGTGAGCGCTAAAGTTTCTGTTTTTCACAGCAAGTTTAACAAGACTTTCCCCAAGTCTTCCCAACGGTTCTACTTGGCACAAACACTAATTAAACACAAAAAACAAAACCAAAACAGAGGCTAGATAAATTATTTATTACTAAACAGGAGCAAAAAGTAAGGAATAAAAATAAAATTGGGTTGCCTCCCAACAAGCGCTGTCGTTTAACACCGCTAGCTAGGCATAATATTTCAATGATGCTCACATAAAAGACAAGAATTGAAGCACAAAGAGAGCATCATAAAACACGTGACAAACACATCTAAGTCTGACATACTTCCTATGCATAGGCATCTTATAGCCAAACAAATTATCAAGGCAAGCAAAAACTAGCATATGCAAGGAAGCGGAAAGAAACAATAGCAATCTCAACATAACGAGAGATAATTTAGTAACATGAAAATTTCTACCACCATATTTTCCTCTCTCATAATAATTACATGTAGGATCATAAGCAAATTCAAAAAAATAGCTATCACATAAAATATTTTCAACATGATCTACATGCATGCAAAGTTGACACTCTTCCAAAATAGTGGGATTAACATTAACTAAAGTCATGACCTCTCCAAACCCACTTTTATCAAAAACTTCATAAGATTGAACATTCTCCAAATATGTGGGATCTAAAGTTTACACTCTTCCAAACCCACTTTCAATAATATTGCAAACACTATTATCAATCTCATGTTCATCATGGGGCTTAAATAAATTTTCAAGATCAAAAGAAGAATCACCCCAATCATGATCATTGCAACAAATAGTAGTCCTAGCAAAACTAGCATCCCCAAGCTTAGGGTTTTCCATATCATTAACACAATTGACATTAAAGGAATTTATAATAACATCATTGCAATCATGCTTTTCATCGAAGGAACTATTAAGTATGGGTGCAATAGCAACGATCTCATGTTTAACATAAGGAACTATAGCAAATTCATCTTCATAAATATTGGCATCGTGGCCACAAGAATAGCAAGCATCATGTTCAACAAGGGATATTTAAATCAAATCATCAGAATCATAATTATCTATAGATTCATGCATATCATTATTTTCTTCCGAACCAAGGGTCATTCTTTCAATAAATTCTTTGACATAGACTTTGTGAGCATAGTTTTCATAGCAATATTTAAGTATGTCAAAATTTTCAGATTCGTAGAGAGTAGTATCATATTTTCAATCAAAGAAGCAACTTCATAAGCACCCTTAAAAGCTACAAATTCTTCAATTCGTTCGATATCGTAGTAACTATAAACACCTTTTGCATAAGAAGATAAGATTTCAATATCATTAAACTCAAATGGGTAGGGGAGGTGTTTTTAGGGTTCTTAGAGCAACAAGTAAAATCACAAATTTCACAAAGATTCCAAGCATAGCATAGCAAACTATTTATATGATACCATAAGAGCTTCCCTTTTTCAGACAAACGATGACGCACAAAATGAGCATGCTCATCTAAAGATTTCCTATCAACTAGGCTAGTTGGGGTTTCAGCACGAGCGCATAAGGATCAAAGATGATCCAAGTAGAACACTTTAAGTGGATCCATATCAATAGATTATTAGCTAGCAAAGATGCGAGCAAATGGAAGGCACATGGTAACACAAGCAAACAAGCAAAAGAGGCAAATAGAGAAAGAGAGGGAGGATAGAGAGAGAGAGGGAGAATAAAATGGCAAGGGTGAAGTGGGGGAGAGGAAAACGAGAGGCAAATGGCAAATAATGTAATGTGGGAGATAAGGGTATGTGATGGGTACTTGGTATGTTGACTTTTGCGTAGACCTCCCAGGCAACGGCGCCAGAAATGGCTCGTTGACGGGAGATAAAATTTTAACTTGACTTCACGTGAGCCTCCCCGGCAACGGCGCCAGAAATCCTTCTTGCTACCTCTTGAGCACTGCGTTGGTTTTCCCCGAAGAGGAAGGGATGAAGCAGCAAAGTAGCATAAGTATTTCCCTCAGTTTTTGAGAACCAAGGTATCAATCCAGTAGGAGGCTACGCGCGAGTCCCTCTTACCTGCACAAAACAAATAAATCCTCGCAACCAACGCGTCAAGGGGTTGTCAATCCCTACACGGCCACTTACGAGAGTGAGATCTGATAGATATGATAAGATAATATTTTTGGTATTTTAATGATAAATATGCAAAGTAAAATAAAAGCAAAAGGAAATAACTAGGTATTTGTAGATTAATATGATAAAGATAGACCCGGGGGCCATAGGTTTCACTAGTGGCTTCTCTCGAGAGCATAAGTATTCTACGGTGGGTGAACAAATTACTGTTGAGCAATTGACAGAATTGAGCATAGTTATGAGAATATCTAGGTATGATCATGTATATAGGCATCACGTCCGAGACAAGTAGACCGACTCTTGCCTGCATCTACTACTATTACTCCACTCATCGACCGCTATCCAGCATGCATCTAGAGTATTAAGTTCATGAAAACAGAGTAACGCCTTAAGCAAGATGACATGATGTAGAGGGATAAACTCATGTAATATGATGAAAACACCATCTTGTTATCCTCGATGGCAACAATACAATATGTGCCTTGCTGGCCCTACTGTCATTGGGAAAGGACACCGCAAGATTGAACCCAAAGCTAAGCACTTCTCCCATTGCAAGAAAGATCAATCTAGTAGGCCAAACAAAACTGATAATTCGAAGAGACTTGCAAAGATAACCAATCATACATAAAAGAATTCAGAGAAGATTCAAATATTTTTCATAGATAGACTTGATCATAAACCCACAATTCATCGGCCTCAACAAACACACCGCAAAAAGAAGATTACATCAAATAGATCTCCACAAGAGAGGGGGAGAACATTGTATTGAGATCCAAAAAGAGAGAAGAAGCCATCTAGCTACTAACTATGGACCCGTAGGTCTGAGGTAAACTACTCACACTTCATCGGAGGGGCTATGGTGTTGATGTAGAAGCCCTCCGTGATCGATGCCCCCTCCGGTGGAGCTCTGGAACATGCCCCAAGATGGGATCTCATGGATACAGAAAGTTGCGGCGGTGGAATTAGAGTTTTGGCTCCGTATCTGGTCGTTTGGGGTACGTAGGTATATATAGGAGGAAGGAGTACGTCGGTGGAGCAATAGGGGGCCCACGAGGGTGGAGGGCGCGGCTGGGGGGGTAGGCGCGCCCCCTACCTCGTGGCCTCCTCTTTTGTGTCTTGACGTATGGTCCAAGTCTCCTGGGTCTTGTTCGTTGAGAAAATCATGTCCCCGAAGGTTTCATTCCGTTTGGACTCCGTTTAATATTCCTTTTCTTCTTAACCCTAAAACATGCAAAAAACAACAATTCTGGGCGGGGCCTCCGGTTAATAGGTTAGTCCCAAAAATAATATAAAAGTGGATAATAAAGCCCAATAATGTCCAAAACAGTAGATAATATAGCATCGAGTAATGAAAAATTATAGATATGTTGGAGACGTATCAGAGTCAAAAACCCCGGGAGATTATATAATGAATTTTTGCCGACCAAAATACGTGTCGTGTACGAAAACGGAGTCCGGAGAGCACACGAGGTGCCCACGAGGTAGGGGGCATGCCCAGGGGGGTAGGGCGCGCCCTCCACCCTCGTGGAGCTCTCGTGTCCTTCCCGGACTGCTTCTTATTTTTCTATTTTTCTAAATATTCCAAAACGGAGAAATATTGCCTTAAAACTGTTTTGGAGTCGGTTTACTTACCGTACGACGTACCTATTCCTTTTCGGAGTCTGAAACGTTCCGGAAAGTGTCCCTTTTGTATTCCTCCGGGGTTACGGTTTCAATAATATTGGTTTCAACATTTATGGGATTACCTGAGATATAATGTTTGATTCTTTGACCGTTCACCACCTTCGGATTTGTGCTTTCAAAGTTGTTGATTTTTATGGCACCGGAACGATAGACCTCCTTGATAACGTAAGGACCTTCCCATTTAGAGAGAAGTTTTCCTGCAAAAAATCTTAAACGAGAGTTGTATAGCAATACATAATCACCTACATTAAACTCACGCTTTTGTATCCTTTTATCATGCCATCTTTTAACTTTTTCTTTAAACAACTTGGCATTTTCGTAGGCTCGGGTTCTCCATTCATCGAGTGAGCTAATATCAAATAACCTCTTCTCACCAGCAAGTTTAAAATCATAATTGAGCTCTTTAATAGCCCAATATGCCTTGTGTTCTAGTTCGAGAGGTAAGTGACATGCTTTTCCATAAACCATTTTATACGGAGACATACCCATAGGATTTTTATATGCAGTTCTATAGGCCCATAATGCATCATCAAGTTTCTTGGACCAATTCTTTCTAGACCTATTGACAGTCTTTTGCGAAATTAATTTGAGCTCTCTATTACTCAATTCTACTTGACCACTAGACTGTGGGTGATAAGGAGATGCAATTCTATGATTAACATCATATTTAGCAAGCATTTTACGGAAAGCACCATGAATAAAATGAAGGAAATATGCCCTAGAGGCAATAATAAAGTTATTATTTATTTCCTTATATCATGATAAATGTTTATTATTCATGCTCGAATTGTATTAACTGGAAACATAATACATGTGTGAATACATAGACAAACAATATGTCACTAGTATGCCTCTACTTGACTAGCTCGTTGAATCAAAGATGGTTAAGTTTCCTAGCCATAGACATGAGCTGTTATTTGATTAACGGGGTCACATCATTAGAGAATGATGTGATTGACTTAACCCATTCTGTTAGCATAGCACTTGATCGTTTAGTTTGTTGCTATTGCTTTCTTCATGACTTATACATGTTCCTATGACTATGAGATTATGCAACTCCCGTTTACCGGAGGAACACTTTGTGTGCTACCAAACGTCACAATGTAACTGGGTGATTATAAAGGTGCTCTACAGGTGTCTCCGAAGGTACTTGTTGGGTTGGCATATTTCGAGATTAGGATTTGTCACTCCGAATATCGGAGAGGTATCTCTGGGCCCTCTCGGCAATGCACATCACTTAAGCCTTGCAAGCATTGCTACTAATGAGTTAGTTGCGGGATGATGTATTACAGAACGAGTAAAGAGACTTGGCGGTAACGAGATTGAACTAGGTATTGAGATACCGACGATCGAATCTCGGGCAAGTAACATACCGATGACAAAGGGAACAACGTATGTTGTTATGCGGTTTGACCGATAAAGATCTTCGTAGAATATGTGGGAGCCAATATGAACATCCAGGTTCCGCTATTGGTTATTGACCAGAGACATGTCTCGGTCATGTCTACATAGTTCTCGAACCCGTAGGGTCCGCACGCTTAAAGTTTTGATGACGGTTATATTATGAGTTTATATGTTTTGATGTACCGAAGGTTGTTCGGAGTCCCGGATGTGATCCCTGACATGATGAGGAGTCTTGAATTGGTCGAGACATGAAGATTGATATATTGGAAGCCTATGTTTGGATATCGGAAGTGTTCCGGGTGAAATCGGGATTTTACCGGAGTACCGGGAGGTTACCGGAACCCCCCCGGGGACTTAATGGGCCTTAGTGGGCCTAGATGGAAGAGAGGAGAGGCGGCTAGGGCTAGGCCGCGCGCCCCTCCCCCCCAGTCCGAATAGGACAAGGAGAGGGGGGCGGCGCCCTCCCCCTTCCTTCTTCTCCTCCACTCCTTCCCCCTCCCAAGTCCTAATCCAACTAGGAAAGGGGGGAGTCCTACTCCCGGTGGAAGTAGGACTCCTCCTGGCGCGCCTCCTCCCTGGCCGGCCGCACCCCCCTTGCTCCTTTATATACGGGGGCAGGGGCCACCCCAAAGATACAACAATTGATCTGTTTGATCTTTTAGCCGTGTGCGGTGCCCCCCTCCACCATAGTCCACCTCGATAATACTGTAGCGGTGCTTAGGCGAAGCCCTGCATCGGTAGAACATCAACATTGTCTCCACGCCGTCGTGCTGATGAAACTCTCCCTCAACACTCGGCTGGATCGGAGTTCGAGGGACGTCATCGGGATGAACGTGTGCTGAACTCAGAGGTGCCGTACGTTCGGTACTTGATCGGTTGGATCATGAAGACGTACGACTACATCAACCGCGTTGTGCTAACGCTTCCGCTTTCGGTCTATGAGGGTACGTGGACAACACTCTCCCCTCTCGTTGCTATGCATCACCATGATCTTGCGTGTGCGTAGGAAATTTTTGAAATTACTACGTTCCCCAACAGTGGCATCCGAGCCAGGTGTTATGCATTGATGTAATATGCATGAGTAGAACACAAGTGAGTTGTGGGCGATATAAGTCATACTGCTTACCAGCATGTCACACTTTGGTTCGGCGGTATTGTTGGATGAAGCGGCCCGGACCGACATTACGCGTACGCTTACGCGAGACTAGTTCTACCAACGTGCTTTGCACACAGGCGGCTGGCGGGTGTCAGTTTCTCCAACTTTAGTTGAACCGAGTGTGGCTACGCCCGGTCCTTGCGAAGGTTAAAACAACACCAACTTGACAAACTATTGTTGTGGTTTTGATGCGTAGGTAAGAATGGTTCTTGCTCAGCCCGTAGCAGCCACGTAAAACTTGCAACAACAAAGTAGAGGACGTCTAACTTGTTTTTGCAGGGCATGTTGTGATGTGATATGGTCAAGACGTGATGAGATATAAGTTGTTGTATAAGATGATCATGTTTTGTTGAAGTTATCGGCAACTGGCAGAAGCCTTATGGTTGTCTCTTTATTGCATAAGATGCAAGCGCCAAATAATTGCTTTACTTTATCTCTATGTGATAGCAATAGTTGCAAGACAAATATTTGGCGAGATGACCATGTAACGACACATTGATATAGATCAAGATGATGGAGATCATGGTGTCATGCCGGTGACGATGGAAATCATGACGATGCTTTGGAGATGGAGATCAAAGGCACAAGATGATGATGGCCATATCATGTCACATATTTTGATTGCATGTGATGTTTATCTTTTATACATCTTATTTTGCTTTGATTGACGGTAGCACTATAAGATGGTCTCTCACTAAATTTCAAGATAAAAGTGTTCTCCCGGAGTATGCACCGTTGCCAAAGTTCGTCGTGCCCAGACACCATGTGATGATCGGGTGTGATAAGATCTACGTCCATCTACAATGGGTGCAAGCCAGTTTTGCAAATGCAGAATACTCGGGTTAAACTTGACAAGCCTAGCATATGCAGATATGGCCTTGGAACACAGAGACCGAAAGGTCGAGCGTGAATCATATAGTAGATATGATCAACATAGTGATGTTCACCATGGAAAACTACTCCATTTCACGTGATGATCGGTTATGGTTTAGTTGATTTGGATCACGTGATCACTTAGAAGATTAGAGGGATGTCTTTCTAAGTGGGAGTTCTTAAGTAATATGATTAATTGAACTTAAATTTATCATGAACTTAGTCCTGGTAGTATTAGCATATCTATGTTGTAGATCAATAGCTCGTGTTTAGCTCCCCTGTTTTATTTTTGATATGTTCCTAGAGAAAACTAAGTTGAAAGATGTTAGTAGCAAGGATGCGGATTGGGTCCGTGATCTGAGGATTTTCCTCATTGTTGCACAGAAGAATTATGTCCTTGATGCACCGCTAGGTGACAGACCTATTGCAGGAGCAGATGCAGACATTATGAACGCTTGGCTAGCTCAATATGATGACTACTTGATAGTTTAGTGCACCATGCTTAAACGGCTTAGAATCGAGACTTCAAAGACATTTTGAATGTCATGGACCATATGAGATGTTCCAGGAGTTGAAGTTAATATTTCAAGCAAATACCCGAGTTGAGAGATATGAAGTCTCCAACAAGTTCTATAGCTAAAAGATGGAGGAGAATAGCTCAAGCAGTGAGCATGTGCTCAGATTGTCTGAGTACTACAATTGATTGAATCAAGTGGGAGTTAATCTTCCAGATAAGAGAATAATTGACAAAGTTCTCTAGTCACTATCACCGAGTTACTAGAACTTAGTGATGAACTATAATATGCAAGGGATGACAAAAGTAATTCCCAAGCTCTTCGTGATGCCGAAATCGACGAAGGTAGAAATCAAGAAAAACATCAAGTGTTGATGGTTGACAAAGACCACTAATTTCAATAAAAGGGCAAATGGAAGAAAGGCAAACTTCAAGAAGAACGGCAAGCAAGTTGCTACTCAAGTGAAAAAGCCCAAGTCTGGACCTAAGCCTAAAACTGAGTGCTTCTACTGCAAAGGGACTGGTCACTGGAAGCGGAACTACCCCAAGTAATTGGCGGATAAGAAGGATGGCAAAGTGAACATAGGTATATTTGATATACATGTTATTGATGTGTACTTTAATAGTGTTTATAGCAACCCCTCAATATTTGATACTAGTTCAGTTGCTAAGAATAGTAACTCGAAACGGGAGTTGCAGAATGAACAGAGACTAGTTAAGGGTGAAGTGACGATGTGTATTGGAAATGGTTCCAAGATTGATATGATCATCATCGCACACTCCCTATACTTTCGGGATTAGTGTTAAACCTAAATAAATGTTATTTAGTGTTTGCGTTAAGCATAAATATGATTGGATCATGTTTATTGCAATACGGTTATTCATGTAAGTTAGAGAATAATTGTTGTTCTGTTTACATGAATAAAACCTTCTATGGTCATACACCCAATGAAAATGGTTTGTTGGATCTCGATCGTGGTGCTACACATTTTTATAATATTGAAGCCAAAAGATGCAAAGTTAATAATGATAGTGCAACTTATTTGTGGCACTGCCGTTTAGGTCATATTGGTGTAAAGCGCATGGAGAAAATCCATGCTGATGGGCTTTTGGAATCACTTGATTATGAATCAGTTGATGCTTGCGAACCATGCCTCATGGGCAAGATGACTAAGACTCCGTTCTCCGGAACAATGGAGCGAGCAACAGATTTGTTGGAAATCATACATACTTATGTATGTGGTCCAATGAATATTGAGGCTCGCGGCAGGTATCATTATTTTCCGATCTTCACAGATGATTTGAGCAGATATGAGTATATCTACTTGATGAAACACAAGTCTGAAACATTTGAAAAGTTCAAAGAATTTCAGAGTGAAGTGGAGAATCATCGTAACAAAAATAAAAGTTTCTACAATATGATCGCAGAAGCAAAATATTTGAGTTACGAGTTTGGCCTTCAGTTAAAACAATGTGAAATAGTTTCACTACTCACGCCACCTGGAACACCATAGTGTAATGGTGTGTCCGAACGTCGTAATCGTACTTTATTAGATATGGTGCGATCTATGATGTCTCTTACCGATTTACCACTATCATTTTGGGGTTATGCATTAGAGATAGCTACATTCACATTAAATAGGGCACCATCTAAATCCGTAGAGACGACACCGTATGAACTATGGTTTGTCAAGAAACCTAAGCTGTCGTTTCTTAAAGTTTGAGGTTGCAATGCTTATGTGAAAAAGTTTCAACCTGATAAGCTCAAACCCAAATCAGAGAAGTGCGTCTTCATAGGATACCCAAAAGAAAATGTTGGGTACACCTTCCATCACAGATACGAAGGCAAGATATTCATTACTGAGAATGGATCCTTTCTAGAGAAGGAGTTTCTCTCGAAAGAAGTGAGTGGGAGGAAAGTAGAACTTGATAAGGTAACTGTACCTTCTCCCGAATTGGAAAGTAGTTCATCACTAAAATCAGTTCCAGTGATGCTTACACCAATTAGTCAGGAAGTTAATGATGATGATCATGAAAGCTTCGGATCAAGTTACTACCGAACCTCGTAGGTCAACCAGAGTATGTTCCGCACCAGAGTGGTACGGTAATCCTATTCTGGAGTTCATGTTACTTGACCATGACAAACCTACGAACTATGAGGAAGCGATGATGAGCCCAGATTCCACGAAATGGCTTGAGGCCATAAAATCTGAGATGGGATCCATGTATGAGAACAAAGTGTGGACTTTGGTTGACTTGCCCATTGATTGGCAAGCCATAGAAAATAAATGGATCTTCAAGAGGAAGACGGACGCTGATAGTAGTGTTACTATCTACAAAGCTAGAATTGTCGCAAAAGGTTTTCGACAAGTTCAAGGTGTTGACTACGATGAGAGTTTCTCACTCGTATTTATGCTTAAGTCTGTCCGAATCATGTTAACAATTGCCGCATTTTATGAAATCTGGCAAATGGATAAACAAAACTGCATTCCTTAATGGATTTATTAAAGAAGAGTTGTATATGATGCAACCAGAAGGTTTTGTCAATCCTAAAGGTACTAACAAAATATGCAAGCTCCAGCGATCCATCTATGGACTGGTGCAAGCATCTTGGAGTTGGAATATACGCTTTGATAAGTTGATCAAAGCATATATTTTTATACAGACTTGCGGTGAAGCCTGTATTTACAAGAAAGTGAGTGGGAGCACTACAACATTTCTGATAAGTATATGTGAATGAAATATTGTTAATCGGAGATAATGTAGAATTATTCTGCAAAGCATAAATGAATTTTTCAAAGAAAGACCTCGGTGAAGCTGCTTACATATTGAGCATCAAGATCTATAGAGATAGATCAAGACGCTTGATAAGTTTTTCAATGAGTACATACCTTGACAAGATTTTGAAGTAGTTCAAAATGGAACAGTCAAAGAAGGAGTCCTTGCCTGTGTTACAAGGTGTGAAGTTGAGTAAGACTCAAAACCCGACCACGGCAGAAGATAGAGAGAGAATGAAAGTCACTCCCTATGCCTCAGCCATAGGTTCTATAAAGTATGCCATGCTATGTACCAGACCTATTGTATACCCTGCCCTGAGTTTGGCAAGGGAGTACAATAGTGTTCTAGGAGTAGATCACTGGACATTGGTCAAAATTATCCTTAGTGGAACAAGGATATGTTTCTCAATTATGGAGGTGACAAAAGGTTCGTCGTAAAGGGTTACATCGATGCAAGTTTTGACACTGATCCAGATGACTCAAAGTCTCAATCTGGACACATATTGAAAGTGGGAGCAATTAGCTAGAGTAGCTCCGTGCAGAGCATTGTTGACATAGAAATTTGCAAAATACACACAGATCTGAATGTAGCAGACCCGTTGACTAAACTTCCCTCACAAGCAAAACATGATCACACCTTAGTACTCTTTGGGTATTAATCACATAGCGATGTGAACTAGATTATTGATGCTAGTAAACCCTTTGGGTGTTGGTCACATGACGATGTGAACTATAGGTGTTAATCACATGGTAATGTGAACTATTGATGTTAAATCACATGGTGATGTGAACTAGATTATTGACTCTAGTGCAAGTGGGAGACTGAAGGAAATATACCCTAGAGGCAATAATAAAGTTATTATTTATTTCCTTATATCATGATAAATGTTTATTATTCATGCTAGAATTGTATTAACCGGAAACATAATACATGTGTGAATACATAGACAAACAGTATGTCACTAGTATGCCTCTACTTGACTAGCTCATTGAATCAAAGATGGTTAAGTTTCCTAGCCATAGACATGAGCTGTCATTTGATTAACGGGGTCACATCATTAGAGAATGATGTGATTGACTTGACCCATTCCATTAGCATAGCACTTGATCATTTAGTTTGTTGCTATTGCTTTCTTCATGACTTATACATGTTCCTATGACTATGAGATTATGCAACTCCCGTTTACCGGAGGAAAACTTTGTGTGCTACCAAACGTCACAACGTAACTAGGTGATTATAAAGGTGCTCTACAGGTGTCTCCGAAGGTACTTGTTGGGTTGGCATATTTCGAGATTAGGATTTGTCACTCCGAATATCGGAGAGGTATCTCTGGGCCCTCTCGGTAATGCACATCACTTAAGCCTTGCAAGCATTGCTACTAATGAGTTAGTTGTAGGATGATGTATTACAGAACGAGTAAAGAGACTTGCTGGTAACGAGATTGAATTAGGTATTGAGATACTGACGATCGAATCTCGGGCAAGTAACATACCGATGACAAAGGGAACAACGTATGTTGTTATGCGGTTTGACCGATAAAGATCTTCGTAGAATATGTGGGAGCCAATATGAACATCCAGGTTCCGCTATTGGTTATTGACCGCAGACATATCTCGGTCATGTCTACATAGTTCTCGAACCCGTAGGGTCCGCACGCTTAAAGTTTCGATGACGGTTATATTATGAGTTTATATGTTTTGATGTACCGAAGGTTGTTTTGAGTCCCGGATGTGATCCCTGACATGACGAGGAGTCTCGAAATGGTCGAGACATGAAGATTGATATATTGGAAGCCTATGTTTGGATATCGTAAGTGTTCCAGGTGAAATCGGGATTTTACCGGAGTACTGGGAGGTTACCGGAACCCCCGAGGACTTAATGGGCCTTAGTGGGCCTAGGTGGAAGAGAGGAGACGCGGCTAGGGCTGGGCCGCGCGCCCCTCCCCCCAGTCCGAATAGGACAAGGAGAGGGGGGTGGCGCCCCCCTTCCTTCTTCTCCTCCACTCCTTCCCCCTCCCAAGTCCTAATCCAACTAGGAAAGGGGGGGGAGTCCTACTCCCGGTGGAAGTAGGACTCCTCCTGGCGCGCCTCCTCCCTGGCCGGCCGCACCCCCCTTGCTCCTTTATATACGGGGGCAAGGGCACCCCAAAGATAAAACAATTGATCTGTTTGATCTTTTAGCGGTGTGCGGTGCCCCCTCCACCATGGTCCACCTCGATAATACTGTAGCGATGCTTAGGCGAAGCCCTGCATCGGTAGAACATCAACATCATCACCACGCCGTCGTGCTGACGAAACTCTCCCTCAACACTCAGTTGGATCGGAGTTCGAGGGACGTCATCGGGCTGAACGTGTGCTGAACTCGGAGGTGCCGTACGTTCGGTACTTGATCGGTCGGATTGTGAAGATGTACGACTACAACAACCGCGTTGTGCTAACGCTTCCGCTTTCGGTCTACGAGGGTACGTGGACAACACTCTCCCGTCTCGTTGCTATGCATCACCATGATCTTGCGTGTGCGTAGGAATTTTTTTAAATTACTACGTTCCCCAACATA
The DNA here is from genome assembly GCF_003073215.2 of Triticum urartu. Taxonomy (NCBI): domain Eukaryota; kingdom Viridiplantae; phylum Streptophyta; class Magnoliopsida; order Poales; family Poaceae; genus Triticum; species Triticum urartu. Next base: position 58,819,865 of record NC_053025.1, on the reverse strand, counting down.
AAATGTGATCCACCATCAGTCATTAAATATCTAGGGACTCCAAACCTTGGAAAAATAACTTCTTTAAGCATTTTAATAGAAGTGTTATGATCAGCACTACTAGTTGGAATAGCTTCTACCCACTTAGTAACATAATCAACAACAACTAAAATATGTGTATAACCATTAGAGGAAGGAAAAGGTCCCATATAGTCAAAGCCCCAAACATCAAATGGTTCAATAACGAGTGAGTAGTTCATGGTCATTTCTTGACATCTACTAATATTACCAATTCTCTGACATTCATCACAAGATAAGACAAACTTATGGACATCCTTGAAGAGAGTAGGCCAATAAAACCAGACTGCAATACCTTATGTGCAGTCCTATCTCTAGCATGGTGCCCTCCATAAGCTTCGGAGTGACACTTGCGTAGGATCTGTTCCTGTTCATGCTCAGGTACACAAAATCTAATAATACCATCTACTCCTTCTTTATAAAGATGTGGGTCATCCCAAAAGTAATGCCTCAAATCATAGAAGAACCTTTTCTTTTGCTGGTATGTGAAACTAGGTGGTATAAACTTAGCAACAATGTAATTAGCATAATCAGCATACCATGGAGCAGTATGAGAAGCATTTATAACATTTAATTGCTCATCAGGAAAGCTATCATCAATAGGTAGTGGGTCATCAAGCACATTTTCTAACCTAGACAAGTTGTCTGCAACGGGGTTCTCAGCTCCCTTTCTATCAACAATATGTAAGACAAACTCTTGTAGCAAGAGAACCCATCTAATAAGTCTAGGTTTAGCATATTTCTTTTCCATAATATATTTAATAGCAGCATGATCAGTGTGAATAGTTATTTTAGAATCAACAATATAAGATCTGAACTTATCACAAGCAAATACAACTGCTAAGAATTCTTTTTCAGTAGTAGCATAATTTCTCTGATCATTGTCTAGAGTTTTATTAGCATATTGAATAACATTTAGTTTCTTATCAACTCTTTGCCCTAGAACAACACCTACAGCATAATCACTAGCATCACACATAATTTCAAAGGGTAAATTCCAATCAGGTGGCTGAACAATAGGTGCAGAGATCAACGCTTTCTTAAGTATTTCAAATGCTTCTACACAATCATCATCAAAGACAAATGGTATATCTTTTTGTAATAAATTAGTCAGAGGCCGAGAAATTTTGGAGAAGTCCTTAATGAACCTCCTATAAAAACCGGCGTGACCAAGGAAACTTCTTATACCTTTGATGTCCTTGGGACATGGCATCATTTCAATAGCATCAACCTTGGCTTTATCAACTTCAATACCTCTTTCAGAAACTTTATGCCCCAAGACAATACCTTCATTAACCATAAATTGGCACTTTTCCCAATTCAAGACAAGATTAGTTTCTTCACATCTCTGCAAAACTCGATCAAGGTTGCTTAAGAAATCATCAAAAGAAGATCCATAGACGGAGGAATCGTCCATGAAAACCTCACAAATCTTTTCAGAGAAGTCAGAGAATATAGCCATCATGCATCTTTGAAAGGTTGTCTTCGGCATTGCAAGGCGGGTTCCTCCTCCGAATACACCATGGAAGAGTTTGAATACAAGGATAGTGTCCAACCCTGCAAAATAAGTTCCACATACCACCGTAGAGAGAATAATATTTCCACAAATCTAATCTGCTGACACGTTTTGGCAGCATGACCTCACGCCATGGCCCGGCAATTATTTGAACCATTTTTCTTTAACCAGCCCCGCACATAACGCGAGGCAGTTTCTTGACACGTCTTGTCAAAGCAGAGATCGTGCTCCCCTTATTATGGGATTCTCATTAATACGGACGTGGGTAACCCAACCGTGCCTAGGACTCCTAGATTTTAGGCAAGTACCAAACGGCCACGAGGAGGACGCTTGATATTCACCCTCTTTATAAAGGGACAAGACTTTTACTTTTTCCCTCCCGTGCTCAATCGAATCCTTCCCCTGCCTCGAGTTCTAACACCCAAAGCCCAGGTCAGGTGCTTCGGACCTTCAATCATGTCCGGATCCAGCCTTCAAGGCCGGTGGATGCCTTCCTCTGTCACGGAGGAGGATATCAAGAAGTTGAGGGAGGCTAGATATCTGACCGCTGAAATTTCACATAGGCTGCCCGCCCGAGGGCAGGTCGTCCCTACTCCCGAACCCAACGAGAGCGTTGTGTTCATCTCCCACTTCCTTCGAGGACTAGGCCTCGCTCTGGATCCCTTTGTTAGGGGTCTTATGTTCTATTATGGGCTGGGTTTTCATGATCTGGCCCCGGATTCCCTTCTTCACATCTCGTCATTTATTGTCATTTGTGAGGCCTTCCTCCGCATTACCCCTCACTTCGGCCTGTGGCTCAAGACCTTTGATGTGAAGCCGAAGATGGTCGAGGGGCAGTACGCAGCATGCGGAGGTGCTCTAATAAGCAAAATTGCTGACGCTCCATGGCCGAAGGGTTCCTTTCCAGAGGTGTCCGGATTGTGCCAACGGGAGTGGTTTTATGTCACAGCTCCCCGAAGTGCCAAGTGGGTAGCTACCCCACCTTTCGCTCAGGCCCTCCACCACAACTGATGTCATGGATCAATAGGGGGCTGAGCTGGGGTCCAGCCAAGGACGTGCCCATACTGCAGAGCCGCATCCGAGATCTCTTTGAGGGAGATTTCAGTCTGGTTATGGTAATGCAAGTTATGCTGGTTCGTCGAGTCCAACCTTGCAAACGCCGGCCCCTCTGCATGTGGGAATTCAACCCGTAAGGACCGCGCACTATTCAGAATTCCTCGGCCTGACGCACGAGGAGATGTACAAATCGTTCTTCGGACCCCAAATAGAGTGTCCAGACACTACCGAGGACGTGGGCCTGAGCAACAACCGCACCGCTGCCCAAGTAAGTAATCCCATGGCCGAACACACTGTCCTTTTATTTATCATGACATCACTCTGAAGAATCGCTCTTTGACCAAGACTAGATAACAAAGGCGAAGATGATCCGGTGTTCGGCCCCCCTTCCTGAAGGCTTGGACAATCCGGTGTTGGAAAAGATGCTCGAGCCAGCACCTTGCCTAGTGCCCTCAAAGGAAGATGAAGGGGGGAATAAAGAGGGCGAAAGCGGGCCTCCATTTCTACCTATTCCAACCGAGGGAATGAGCGCCTCCACGAGGGAGGATAACCAAGGGGAAGAACCTGACATTCTCTCTCCCCGGGGAAGGAAGAGGACTACCTGTGAAGATCCGGAAACCAAGGTTTCCAAACGGGAGAAGAAATCTCCGCCAAAGGGTCCTGCCTCGGAGGGTGTTCTTGCCGAACAATGTCTGCCCGGGGATCAGCCCTCTAACGAGTTGTAAGTAATCAAAAAGTACTTAATAGTGAAGATATCCTACCTTACTTTTGAGGAAAATAACCGAAGCATTTATCTTGCAGTTCGAATCTTAGCCCTTCTCAGCAGAGCTCGTCTTCGGGGGATCTTCTTCTAGAGATGATGGAGAGGGAAACGCCTCCCCCTGCCACACCGCCTCATGAGGCGGGCGACCCCGAGGTGTCGTCGCGGAGGGTTTCTCCTAATCCGGCAAGGCCAGAAGGCAATCCTATGGCCACCCGAACTCCCCAGTATCCGGCTATTGAAGAGAGCAATCAAAAGAGTCCGGCACCATCTGGTATGCGGTCGGATGTACTGAGGGATCTGCTAGAGCGAGCAACTATCTCAGAAGAGCACCGTACGTTGATGAGTACGGTGATTGAAAGGATTTCGTCTGCCGAAAGTGGGTTGCATGAAGCCTTTATGAGTCTACTGACGGGTTTTGAGGTACGTGAAATGATGTACATTTTTTACAGTACCGCACATTTTTAGGTGTGCCCTGTGTAGATAGTAGCCCCTGAGACTCTAGTTGTCGTCAAGAACGGCGGCAAACAGAGGATCGTAGTCCCAGGTAATAACCAGACCGCTTGTATGGGTAGGTGGTTGAAGCTCCGGTGGCTAGCCGGACTGATGGGTTTGCCGAACTAAAGCGGCAACTCGATGCTGTAAGTGCATCTAGTGCCACCCCTAGTTGGTTTTGGAGTATTGACGACAAACCTAGTTGAGGGACTAATGTGTTTGTGAGAATTGCAGGATAACACAGGTAGAAGTCCCTCATTGATTCGGTTTTACTACCAGAGATGACCCCTAAAAATGTATGAAGACATTGAAGTCAAAGGTGGTGTATGAAGATATTCACATTGAAGACTATGACAAAAGAAGACACGATATGAAGCCTATGGAGCTCGAAGACTTAGATCTTTCGTTGTTCTTTTTCTTTTGTGTTGAGTCATAGGAACCACCGTACTGTTAAGTGGGGTCCAGGAGAACCAGTCAGAATGACTGAAGTGATGCCTAAACCAAAAACCTATGTCTTCGAGTGAAGACAATGAGAGCGAATCTTGTCCAGAGCCGGACAAGTCAGCTTTGCTTGTAGCCCAAGTAAAGTTGCCATGAGAGTTTGAAATCTGACCATTGAGACACGTGTCAGTTCCTTAGTGACCCAGGGTCATTTCGGACAAATCAGGTCGGGTTGCCAAGTGGCTATAAATAGCCCACCCCCTACAACCATAAACGGTTGGCTGCTCAGATTGAGAGTACGGCTTTTGTCGTTTGAGAGCAACCCACCTTGAAGCCTTTGAGAGAGAATTCCTTGCGAGGATAAAGCCCTAACCACCAGAGCCAGAGAGAATTGGGCATCACTTAAGTCTTCTTGTCTGTGTGATCTGAAGACTTATTACACTTGAGGACTGTGCATCCTCCAGACGGTTAGGCGTCGCGTTCAGAGCATCCAAGAGACATTGTGGATTGCCAGTGAACGAAGTCTGTGAAGGTTTGGGAGTCTACCTTGAAGACTTACCAGAGTGATTGGGCGAGGACTATGTGACCTTAGCTCAAGGAGAATACGGTGAGGACTTGGTGTCCTGAGCTGCGTGTTCAGGACTGGGTGTCCGGGACTATGTGTCCTAAGGTTTAAATACCTAGCTGCTCCAACCAGACGTACAGTTGTCATAGCAACTGGAACTGGTCCAACACATCATTGTGTTCAACGAGTCACTGGTTTCATCTTCACTTCCTTTTACTTACTGATTACTCATTGTGAAGTCATTGCATGTCTGTTCTATCTTTTGTCTTCACAACGTGAGTGAATGATCTATTTGGCTTCATAACATCTTCCTACCTGATCCTTATTACACTACAGCTATTTGTCACTATGCTTTCACTCTGTTGATACTTGACCATGGCTTGCCTAGTGTAGTCTACCTTCCGCTGCATAGTAATAGGCATATCTCTACTGTTTGTCTTCATAACTTCCACGTTTTGAAGACTTTCATATAAATCGCCTATTCACCCCCCTCTAGTCGATATAACACACTTTCAATTGGTATCAAAGCAAGGTGCTCCCTTGTTCTGTGTGATTCGGTTTAACCACCTGGAGTTTTAGCTATGTCGACTGCAGGGATAATTAAAGTCTCTGTTGCGTGCCCCGTCTTTGATGGAACTGAATATCCCTACTGGAAGAATAAGATACGTATGCATCTTGAAGCCATTGACGTCGACCTATGGTATGTCGTCGAGAACGGCGTTCCCAAGGCTGGAGAAGGTGTCACTACTACTGATGTCAAGAAATTCATTCAACTAGACTCTACTGCCAAGAACATCATCTGTGGTCATCTGACCAAAGGACAGTATGGCCGTGTGAGTGCTTTGAAGACATCCAAGCTGGTCTGGGACTGGCTCTCCAAGGTCAATGAAGGCATCTCAACCCAGAGAGATCAAAGAATCAGTGTCCTTCACAATCTCTTCAACCGCTTCAAGCGAAATGACAATGAGAATGTCCAGCACACATTTGACTGACTCACTGACATCACAAATGAGCTTCAAGCCCTCGGCGCCACTGAGATTACCAAACACGAAGTCGTCAAGACGCTGCTGAGATCACTTGATAGTTCGTTTGACATCCTGGCCCTGATGATCCAAGAACGTCCTGATTTCAAGACACTCGATCCGTCTGACATACTTGAGAGGCTCAATACACATGAGTTTCAGCTTTCGGAGAAAAGAGATATCTACGGTCCAAACTATGGGTGAACTCGTGCCTTGAAGGCAAAAGCTGTCTCCTCATCTGAAGAAGAATCTGATAGCAGTTCTGATGATCCTGGAGACATTGGAAGGGAACTTGCTATGCTTGTCAAGAAGTTCCAAAAATTCACGAAGAAGAAAGGTTTCAGAAAGTCTTCCCGATCAAGTTCAAGGAATGGTGAAGCTCCTGCTCATGACTACAAGAAGAAAACATGTCACAAGTGCAAGAAACTTGGCCACTTCATCTCTGAGTGTCCACAGTGGGACAATGAGAACAAAAAGAAGAAGAAGAGCAAGGAATATGACTCTGACGACAAGAAGAAGAAGAAGAAATACTCAAAGTCTTCTTCCAAGTCTTCCTCAAAGTCTTCATCACACAAGAAGAGCTCATCTGGCAAGGCACGTGCGTTTGTTGGCAAGGAAATGGATTCAGAGGAGGAGTCTGCTTCTGAGGAGGCGGAGGTGGAGTCTGAAGAGGAATCCGACTCAGGCGTCGCAAGTCTGGCTACATCATACGTTGCCAAGTCCATCTTCAACACTGAAGACAATGACTTCATCACCGACACCGATGCAAATGACAAGGACTGCTCCGCTTCTACCTACTGCTTCATGGCACGCGGTGCCAAGGTAAACACACGCACTACTCACTATCAAACATCTAGTGACGATGACTCTGATTGTGTTTCAAAACCTAGCTACAAAACACTTGCTAAAATTGCAACTGAACAACAGAAAGCTACGGAACATATTCAAAAACTGTTAGACAGGAACGATGATCTGTTGGGTGCTGAAATGACTCAATCTGAATCCTTAATTGAAGACATAAAAAATCTTCACGTTAAATATCAGGAACTTGAAAATCGTCATGAAACTCTCTCAACAACTCATGAAAAGCTTTCCTATGATTATCTTCAAAGGAAGCAAGATCTTGAGAAATTGAGAGCGGTTCATGAAGATCTTCAAACGAAAAACGAGTCACTTCGCGCCAAACAGATCAGTCCCGCTCAGGAAGGATTTGAACCACCATGTCTTAAATGCATTGAGCGTGATAATGCTACTTCTGTTGCTGAATGTTCTACTGCTACTGCTGTTGCAATATCTTCAACTATTGCTGCGGTAACTAACCCCTCTGTTGAGGATACCACCGCTATTGCTGATGAGAATGCTAGGTTGAAGACATTGCTTGAAATAGGGATGTACAAAAGTCTTCAAGGGCATCAGACACTATGTGATGTCCTCAAAAAGCAGATTCTGAACCGAAACCCTAGGAAAGAGGGTGTTGGGTTCGTAAGGAAAATGAATGCAGATGGCTCTTACTAGAAACCTGAGAAGTACCCCAAAACCATGTGGGTTGCTGCAAAGGAACCTTCAGCAGATCCATCCAATCTAACTGGCTTCACTTGTGCTAACCCCATTATCATTGATGAATCCTTTGATGCAAACTATATACTATTTAGGAATCAGAATGGTGAAGTGTTTGCCAGGTACATTGGTACTAACTGCAGGAATGGACCGCCTATGAAGAAGATCTGGGTTCCGAAAAAGTGTCTGGAAAATCTTCCTGTGAATGTCTTCATGACGCCTCACTTGAAGAAGACAAACCTCAGACCAAAGGCTTCATACGGTCCAAAGGCTTCATACAAACAGAGGACTCACCTGAGTTGCACTAACGCAAATGTTTTGCAGGGAGACCATACTCAGTCATATGAATATGAGAGCGGTTCATCAAACCGCTATGTTCATAAGACCAAGAACTATTCTGCTTATTCTTATGAGTACTATTGTCCACCTGCAAGACTGTTTGCTAAGGCTTCAAAGCCAAAATTCTCAGATGCTGCACTTAGACTTATTGCTTCTAAGTCACCCTTGAAGATGTGGGTGGTTAAGAAGGCTTAACTCTCTTTTGCAGGGAATGGTCTCCAGCAGAAAACCAAAATCATCTGACGCTATTGCTGGGGACCTTAAACATCTTGTAGGGCGCAAGATCAAATGCCCAAATGGTCTTACTATGTACTTCGTACCTGAATCGCTTGCTACTCTCCCTATTAGTCCTAACCTGGATCTAAGCTTTCATAAGCCACTGGTTCGTCAAATGTTTTTGCTTCACAATGCTCTTGGTGAAGCCTATCCCCCTAACTGCACTGTAGGGTACGACACCAACGTCTTCAGAATGGATTATTGACAGTGGGTGTACAAATCACATGACTGGCAAAAGAAGTCTTCTTATGGACTCAACCTTACGTCCATCCGACAAGAGTCACATCACATTTGCTGACACTGGTAAAAGTAAGGTATTGGGTCTAGGTAGAGTTGCAATCTCAAGGGATCAACACATGGATAAAGTCATGCTTGTTGAATCCCTTGGCTTCAACTTAATGTCTGTCTCAATGCTTTGCGATTTGAACATGATCGTAATGTTTGGAAAATATCGTTGCCTTGTACTAATGGAATCTGACAAGTCTCTAGTGTTTGAAGGGTATCGAAAAGATGATCTGTACGTGGTAGATTTCTCAGCAGGGCCACATCTTGCAGTATGTCTTCTAGCAAAGGCTTCAGAATGCTGGCTATGGCATCGGAGGCTCGGACATGCTGGCATGAGGAACCTCCACACCCTCGCGAAGAAGAAGCATGTCATAGGCATCAAGGGCGTCAAGTTCAAGAAAGACCATTTATGCGGTGCCTGTGAAGCAGGGAAAATGACGAGGGCAAAACATCCCTCGAAGACAATCATGACTACTACTCAACCCTTCGAACTGCTCCACATGGATCTTTTCGGTCCCACTCATTACTCAACTCTAACTACTACTGCTTGCCTCTATGGCTTCATTATTGTTGATGATTATTCTAGATATACTTGGGTGCACATAATCCTTTACAAGACTGAAGTGCAGGATGTCTTCAGACGCTTCGCCAATCATGCTATGAACAATTTTGGCGCCAAGATAAAGCACATCAGAAGTGACAATGGCACTGAATTCAAGAACACTGGCCTTGATACATATCTTGATACCTTGGGCATCACACGTGAATTCTCAGCCCCGTACACGCCACAGCAGAATGGCGTCGTAGAACGCAAGAACAGAACACTAATTGAGATGGCCAGAACGATGCTAGATGAATACAAGATTCCAAGAAAATTCTGGCCCGAAGCCATTGATACTGCATGTCATACAATCAATCGTGTTTATCTTCACAAGCTACTGAACAAGACATCTTATGAGCTCCTTACTGGCAAAAAGCCAAATGTCAGTTACTTCAGAGTATTTGGCGCAAGGTGCTGGATCAAGGACCCACATCACACCTCAAAATTTGCACCAAAAGCACATGAGGGTTTTATGCTTGGATATGGAAAGGATTCGCACTCCTACAGAGTCTTCAATCTCTTTCATTACAAAGTGGTTGAAACAGTGGATGTGCGGTTCGATGAGACCAACGGATCACAAAGAGAGCAGCTGCCAAGTGTGCTAGATGAAGTTCCATCCAGTGAATCAATAAAGCTAATGGGAAATGGAGAGATTATACCTTCTGAAGCTCTTCCTGAAGAAGAACTTATCATTTCAGCACCTGATCAACATGAAGACATTGCTCAGCCTGAAGACATTCCTTCCAACAACAACAGTGAATAGCAAGAGCAAAGTCTTCGCCCTGTACATCCTCGCGTTGCCAATGAAGTGCAGATTGAAAGAATAATTGATAGCATCAATGCACCTGGTCCACTCACTCGTTCAAGGGCAACTCAGCTAGCAAATTTCTGTGGGCACTTCGCATTCGTCTCAATATCAGAACCCAAGAAAGTTGAAGAAGCCTTCATGGAACCTGAATGGATTCAAGCTATGCAAGAAGAGCTTCAACAGTTTGAGCTGAATAATGTATGGGAACTGGTTAAGCGTCCTGATCCACGGAAGCACAACATAATAGGCACCAAATGGATATACCGCAACAAGCAAGATGAGCATGGTCAAGTTGTTAGAAACAAAGCTTGTCTCGTTGCTCAAGGATATACTCAAGTGGAAGGCATCGACTTCGATGAAACATTTGCTCCCGTGGCTAGGCTTGAAGCCATACGCATACTGCTGGCCTATGCAAATCATCATAACATACTTCTATATCAAATGGATGTGAAGAGTGCCTTTCTCAATGGCAAGATTGAAGAAGAAGTGTATGTTGCACAACCGCCTGGCTTTGAAAATCCAAAACATCCTGACATGGTATACAAGCTCAACAAGGAACTGTATGGCCTCAAACAAGCCCCTAGGGCCTGGTATGACACACTCAAATACTTCCTGAAGAGCAAAGGCTTCATACCTGGTTCCCTAGATCCCACTCTTTTCACGAAGACATATGATGGTGAACTGTTTGTGTGCCAAATATATGTGGATGACATTATCTTCGGCTGCACCAATCAGAAGTACAGTGAAGAGTTTGGATATATGATGCAAGAGTAATATCAGATGTCCATGATGGGGGAGCTGAAGTTCTTCCTTGGTCTTCAAATACGACAACAACGCAATGGCATCTTCATATCTCAAGAGAAGTATCTCAAAGATTGCCTGAAGAAGTTCGGTATGCAAGACTGCAAAGGCTTCACAACACCAATGCCAGCCAAACATCATCTGGGTCCTGACGACAATGGTAAAGAGTTTGATCAAAAGGTATACCGCTCCATGATTGGTTCTTTACTTTATCTATGTGCATCTAGGCCAGATATTATGCTTAGTGTTTGCATGTGTGCTCGATTTCAAGCGGCACCAAAGGAGTCGCATCACTTAGCCGTGAAGCGAATTCTTCGATATTTGGCTCACACCCCAACTCTAGGATTATGGTATCCAAAGGGCTCAGAGTTTGATTTGGTTGGATTCTCGGATGCTGATTATGCTGGTGACAAAGTTGATCGCAAGTCTACATCAGGCACATGTCACTTTCTGGGACGATCACTTGTATGTTGGTCTTCAAAGAAGCAGAACTGTGTATCTCTCTCCACTGCTGAATCTGAATACATTGCTGATGGATCTTGCTGCGCTCAGCTTCTATGGATGAAGCAAACACTCAAGGACTATGGCATTCATCTGAAGCAAGTGCCACTTTACTGCGACAATGAAAGCGCCATCAAGATTGCCAACAACCCAGTTCAGCACTCGAAGACAAAGCACATTGAAATTCGTCATCACTTTCTCAGAGATCATGTTGTGAAGGAAGACATTGATATCATACACGTCAACACTGAAGAGCAATTGGCAGATATCTTCACCAAGACCTTGGATGAGAAGAGGTTTTGCAAGTTACGGTGTGAGCTAAATATCCTGGAATCCTCAAATGTCCTGTGATCAGGCACACATCCTAACCCTTATGCATATTGATGACTTAGATGTGCAACACATGAAGTGAAGTATATCTTCAATCAATGAAGACATACATTCTAAGTGTGAATACATTAATGTGGAATTTGACTTCGGAGCGCCACGATAATTGTGCGCCGTGTCTGGGTCTAATACTTCCTATACGGTGGGTAACGCCACCACCAAACGTTCTATTTTGAAGTGTTTCTCTCATGGCGTTACCTTGCAATGTCTTCACATTTGGTTTGGCTTCGAACTCAACATATTTTCATGATTATCTTTATTATGTTGACTATATATATATATATGCTAGTGTTCTGTCCTCTACAACATTCACTTATAGCTATGTCTTCGTGTTGAATCTTTTGAACTAGGTGAATGTGATCGGACCCCAAACTTCTCTATGCTTTCTATCTCAAACTCTATCTCTCTAAGGCATATGCATTCTATTGAAACTGTCGAATGTCTTCACTGCGTCCTTGTCAGCAGAAGATATAGAGACAACCATAAAGTCCGTTTTCAATGCTCATTCCTCCACATAAAATCCGGAGAAGCAGGAACGACCTCCCGACAATCCAGGCGTGCGTGGGACGTGGAACAAACCCCAAACTTCCGCAAACTGGCCACGCGTTCCTCAGATGCGAATCGCCAGGGGCACCTGTGTAATAGCATAGTGCCGCCCTTGTGCCTATAAATACACACTCACAGCGGTAACTATCTCTTCTTCCACCCTCGCACGAACCCTAGCGCCACCACTAGCTCTCGACGACGCCGGCGACGAAGCGCTTCGCTGCCGCAACCTCTCCGACGCCGTCTTCACGCCGACCGCGGACATCGTCCTCTCCGCCCTCGCTATAGGTCTCCTCCGTCGCCAAGTTAGGGCACGGACGAGTGAACTGCTCGGCCTCATCTCTCGCTCCATCTAGTAGTTCTCAGTGTGGTAAATAAAACTGCCTTTTTACAGCACCGTTGATCCTATTGATCTGTCACTTTCTACCACAAGAAGTTTCTGTTCACACAAGCTAGATCTCTCTCAAACTGCATCTCATAACATGCCTAGTATATTCACTTGTGCTTCACAAAGTAGTTAGATTCCTCACTTGTACTGATCTGTGGATTCGTACAAATCTAGAACCAACTTCTTATCTATGAGTGAATGTCTTCGCACGATGAGGTCAATGTCTTCTAAATTGATTTATCTTCAAAATCTTCTGAGAATGCATATGACCTCTTCCCCTTCCCTTGCACCTTAATGATGTCACAGGTACATGTCCGTGGGAGAATCCTTTGGTTCTCATAGTCTGCATTCATTTGCAGAATTCTTACAGCATCACATAAATTCTCCTGAAGCCAGTTCCTGTTGGTCCAGCAAGAGAAAGCCGTTGAAGCCTTTGAACGTTTTGAAGCCTTTCAAGTTAAAGTTTATGGCTTCAGAGAGAGCAGCAAGGAAGGGGGGCAGACAACATCGTGGTGGAACATCCAAAGATCTGCCTGATGAACTCGCAGAAATGTATAAGACAGATCCTGAGGAGGATTATGGTCAGTGCAAGACCCGAATCCAATGGATTCGACGCTATTGGGCAGAAGAATGGTTCAAATACCGCTTCACAACCCAAGAGTATGCTGAGAAAAGCGCCATCAAAAGACCGTGGGGAGACATCTTATACAAGAATCTTCAACCCAAGTCCAGAGATGAAGCTATTGCCCAAAGCTTCTATCCATGCATGGTTCGTGGGCCACAGCCTGATGATGCACATCCGTCGTCACTACTCTGGTGTCGTGACGACAATCTGTTCAAGCGCAACTTCCAGTTTGCCCAAAACTCAGCGAAGCAGAACAAGAAGAAATTTGGGTTAGACTTCAACCCTGGTCCCTCAGCACCAAGGGCAGATGGCACACGAGAAGCAGAACCCAATGTCATCGGTCCGTATGCCAACCTTGAAGGCCTCATCACCTACATCTTGGTTCAAGGGACTGCAGTGAATGAGCCTGCGGTTGACACTGAGTCTGATGACGTGCCTGTAGTGCCGAAGCCGAAGCAGTTGAAGAAGCCAAAAGCTTCAAAGCCAGCCCCTTCACCAAAAATCTCAAAGGCGAAGCCATTGGCGACTGCACCTCCTGAAGACAGTGTGCAGTCTGAAGACTTATCACGCGTCTCAAGGCACCAGAAGGCCAAGATGCCTCTGTCTCACACTGGCAAAGAGCTCACAGCTGCTGCCATCCTGCGCAGTGAAGCCATTGATCTGTCAAGTGATGAAGATCTTGGAGATGACGCTCTTGAGCAACTCATCAAGAGCAAAGAAGAAGCTGAAATCTTCAACAATCTGCCTCTCTTTGATGTCGCCATCATCCACAACTTCATTGACGAGTGGTTTGCCACACCAAACATCAGCTTTGAAGATCTACAGCTTCCCGTTGGCCTTAGCGTCGCCTTCCAAGGCGCTATTGCTTCAGAACTTGCTATTGCCCAGCGCATTGTTGAACTGAAGCAGAAAATTGATCATGAAAAGGCTCAGTTCAAGAAGCATATGGCCAAGCTCAGCGTGCAAGAAGTGAAGAGCTTCAAGATCATGTTGCATGAGCTAAAGGAAAACTTTCTAAAGAAGCATGCAGAAGCTCAGGGTTCACGTGAGCGGATGAAGACTCTGGCTGACAGATGTGTGCAAGCCTACAATGAGGCTGAGAAGCGCAAGGCACTTGGGCGTCCCGGCATCGACCCCAAGATGGCAGCAAAGAAAAAGTAGAAGACTGTTCCAGCTGAACCAGAGGCACCAAGGCAGGAAGCAGTTCCGCTTGTCTTCCCAACTGCAATGACTGGCTCGAAGCCAAAGAGTCGGTCAACCGCTTCAGAGCTCAAGAAGACGAGAACTGCAGAGGCTGAAGCCAGGAAGAGGAAACACTCTGAAGCCTCTCCTTCTGCCCCCACTCAGAAAAAGCGAAAGATCAAGAAAGCTCGGGCTGCTCCCGCAGAGCCCTTGATAGTTAACCTATTTCTATGGTTCACCCTGACGCAGAACGTCAACTGACGGTTCATGAGCCTGCTTCCACAGAGGCTCCTGAAGCTGAAGACATTCCAGCAGTAGATCCCATCGCTGCTGAAGACATTGGTCATCGTGACAATGTAGAAGATGATGCAGCCCTTCCTCAGTTAGAACACAACGAACTCATCAGCATTGGTCGTCCACTGATGCCAATTGCACATGATGCTTCATGGGCGGATCGCCCTCAAGAGGAAGAAGACTATGAGGCCCAGCCCACTCCAACCCCACAGGCGTCGTCTGCGTTCCGCAGGATTCGCAAAGGTCCAAGGCCTCAAGTCTATGCTGAAGACATTCCGGCTGCATCAGCCGTAGAAGAAGCACCACAAGAGCCCACTCCTCTGCTCCACCAAGAAGCAGTTCTCCAGGAGAACGTGCTTGTGACCGACCCTCCAGCTAGTCAAGCGGAGGATGAAAATCTTGAGGCTGCCACAACCAACAACGAAGCTAATGTGGAGCCCTTCCCAGCAAAAGCTTCAGAAGACAGCGAAGCCACTGAACCCACAACTTCTGTTCCTGAGTCTGCTGCAGGTCCCCAATTCAACTATCATGTTGAGCACAGGCCTCAGGTCCAGAAGCCAATCCCCAGACTGCCAAGGTTTCCAGGTCCTGCATCAGCACCTGGCTCCTTCAACATCAATGGCTTCAGGGCAGACAACACGTTCTTCGACAGCTCCAAGAACCCCTACTCAAGAGAAAGGATATCATCTGATCGGTTCTGGAGCTATCCTCAGCGAAGCTACTACTCTTGCATTCTTTACAACCAAGGTTGCATCTTTCCACACAAGTGCCTTGACGTTGAAGCTATAGCTGGTCTGCCCTGTCTAGAAGAAGTGTTGGATTGCTTCAAGCAAGTGGGTCTGCTGCAGTTTGTCACTGATGAAGAGCATTGGAATGAAGAGCTGCTGCTACAATTCTATGCCACCCTTCACATCAAAGGATACAGCAGAGATCCGAAGACTTGGATCCTGGAGTGGATGACTGGCAACGTCCATCATGAAGCCAATGCATTTGACATCATTGAGCTCACTGGCTTGCCCACTCCAGGCGATCTTTTTGAGCAAGGCTGTCAACTACATGCTGAAGCTATTGAGAGCATCTTTCAGCGGCCAGAACCTAATATGAGCCAAATGCTTAGCGTGATGAAGCCATTGCCCCCAGATGCTGTGTATCCCACAGAGTTCTTCGTTGAAGACCTTGAGTACCTGCCCAGAACCATCTATCACATCATCCGGCGGACTCTCTGGCCTATCAAAGGGCACTCTCCAAATGCCAAGCTTCAGGGTGCAATGAAGACTTTAGTCTTCAACATACTTCATGGAAAATGCTTCAATGCACAGGACTTCTTCATACGCCAACTTGCTGCATCAGGCATGGATCTGTTTGGTTTGAAATTCTACGCCCCTTGGGTCATGCGGCTGATCAAGCTACACTCCGCCATCAAGTATCAGCCCTCAGCCCGCAACCATCGGATCTTCCTGCCTGACGTGGACATGTCAACTGAAGCCATATATTCTGAGCCTGGCAAGCAACCTCTAAGTCTTCAGAATGCAGAACATCAGAGCTTCACTCAGAATGTTGAAGGCGTTGAAGCAGTTTCTTGGGTGTATCCTTTGGCTGGCACTACACGTGCACCACACCCTGCTTCAACTGAAGCCACTGACAGTGCCACTGCTTCAAGACCCAAGAAGCGCACTCGCGTTCTCAACGACCGAGAGCTTCTTGTGGCCCTTCATCAGAAACAAGATAGGCATCATGACTGGCTGAAGCGTCGGATGAAAAGCCTCTTGGTGGATGTTAATCGCACTCGAAATCTTGCCACCAAGAATGCTTTCGTTGCCCATGAAACCTGTCGCCGCACATGGAAAGGGCTAACGATGATGCTTTCTGAAGCTGATCTTCAAGAGGATGGCTTCACTGAGAGATTCAAATTTGACTCCACACCTCCTCGAAGAGCTGTGCTGCTGGGGACTCCATCTCTTGAAGACTCTGAGTTTTCTTCCTCTGCTGCCACAGTCACTGCCAGAATCATTGAGGAAGAATACGATGCTACTTCACCACCATCTGCTTCAGCACCTCCAAGCTCTTCTGCACCGCCAAACAACATCAACAACCCTGCTACTTCATCTACTCCTCATGGGAATGAGTAGAGGCTCTATGTCTTCAAACCTTTTTGGTCATTACTGACAAATGGGGGAGAAGCATATGAGATTGATAGTCTTCAAGCGGGTTCATATGGGCGGGTGCCTTATATTTTGCTTCGTGCTTACAACTCTCGTTTTTGCTACATTTGGTTCTTATGAGTTGTAACACTTAAACCAGATGGTCGTCTGCTACTTGTTTGCCACCCTATTTTGTGAAGATAAATTCCGCATGTGCGACGATAAATTCCGCACTTATCTCATTCTGCAGACGTCCATTTTCCATTATGCATGTCATTATCTTCATATACTTTCACATGCATAGTGGATTGTCATCATAGCTGAAGAGGATCTCCACAAGTACAACCTGCCATGTGCATTTGCATTCCAAAAGCAAATTAACTTATATGCACATCTTCAGGGGGAGCCCTTGCAACTTATGAAGACAATTCCTTATCCTTTACAATTTCACAGACTATATTCCCCGTTGAAAACTTCAACTAGTTTGTCATCAATCACCAAAAAGGGGGAGATTGTAAGTGCATCTAGTGCCACCCCTAGTTGGTTTTGGAGTATTGACGACAAACCTAGTTGAGGGACTAATGTGTTTGTGAGAATTGCAGGATAACACAGGTAGAAGTCCCTCATTGATTCGGTTTTACTACCAGAGATGACCCCTAAAAATGTATGAAGACATTGAATTCAAAGGTGGTGTATGAAGATATTCACATTGAAGACTATGACAAAAGAAGACACGATATGAAGCCTATGGAGCTCGAAGACTTAGATCTTTCGTAGTTCTTTTTCTTTTGTGTTGAGTCATAGGAACCACCGTACTGTTAAGTGGGGTCCAGGAGAACCAGTCAGAATGACTGAAGTGATGCCTAAACCAAAAACCTATGTCTTCGAGTGAAGACAATGAGAGCGAATCTTGTCCAGAGCCGGACAAGTCAGCTTTGCTTGTAGCCCAAGTAAAGTTGCCATGAGAGTTTGAAATCTGACCATTGAGACACATGTCAGTTCCTTAGTGACACAGGGTCATTTCGGACAAATCAGGTCGGGTTGCCAAGTGGCTATAAATAGCCCACCCTCTACAACCATAAACGGTTGGCTGCTCAGATTGAGAGTACGGCTTTTGTCGTTTGAGAGCAACCCACCTCGAAGCCTTTGAGAGAGAATTCCTTGCGAGGATAAAGCCCTAACCACCAGAGCCAGAGAGAATTGGGCATCACTTAAGTCTTCTTGTCTGTGTGATCTGAAGACTTATTACACTTGAGGACTGTGCATCCTCCAGACGGTTAGGCGTCGCGTTCAGAGCATCCAAGAGACATTGTGGATTGCCAGTGAACGAAGTCTGTGAAGGTTTGGGAGTCTACCTTGAAGACTTACCAGAGTGATTGGGCGAGGACTATGTGACCTTAGCTCAAGGAGAATACGGTGAGGACTTGGTGTCCTGAGTTGCGTGTTCAGGATTGGGTGTCCGGGACTGTGTGTCCTAAGGTTTAAATACCTAGCCGCTCCAACCATACGTACAGTTGCCACAGCAACTGGAACTGGTCCAACACATCATTGTCTTCAACGAGTCACTGGTTTCATCTTCACTTCCTTTTACTTACTGATTACTCATTGTGAAGTCACTGCATGTCTGTTCTATCTTTTGTCTTCACAACGTGAGTGAATGATCTGTTTGGCTTCATAACATCTTCCTACCTGATCCTTATTACACTACAGCTATTTGTCACTGTGCTTTCACTCTGTTGATACTTGACCATGGCTTGCCTAGTGTAGTCTACCTTCCGCTGCATAGTAATAGGCATATCTCTACTGTTTGTCTTCATAACTTCCACGTTTTGAAGACTTTCATATAAATCGCCTATTCACCTCCCCTCTAGTTGATATAACACACTTTCAGATGCGGCAGATGCCGACATCGTGCTTGTTAACAAGCGGCTTGACGAGGCACATGGTAGGTGATTTTTCTGGTGAATATCACATAGTAAGAGCAGCATGATGCCAATATCTTTAATATGTTGTGACTGCAGATGGAGCTGCCACCATGGAGACCCTTCGGGCGGAGCTTTCCCGAGACAAGGAGCAAGCAAGGAGTAGTAATGCGGTCGCTTTAAAGGCGGCCGAAGAGTTAAGAGCCGAACAGGCCGCACATTGCGGGAGCAAAGAAAAATTGCCAAGATGGACATGGAGTTGAAAGATGCTGCTGACCGTTACCGGCTTCTTGAAGAAGAAAACCGGGTGAAGGCGACGGACCTGGAGAAGGCCCGGGTGGCTGCCTGGAGGCCTGCTCCAAAATTAGAGCAACAAAGCAGGAGCTGAATCAAGCTGCAGATATCGTTTCTGGGGAGCCCTTCTTGTTGCAGACTAAGTTCGGAGATTCAAAATATGCTCCTCTGGACCGGCTATGGAGTTCTGCGGATGAGAACATGGATCTGGCTGCGAGTGCTCCGGATGCGACCGAGTACTTCAAGGATCAGAAAGGTCCTGAAGTGGAGAAGCTATTCTGGTCATAGTTTCACGCTCCAGTCCGTCTGCTGCTGCTGAATGAGCGATTGACCGGTTGGGCCGAGCTCTATAGATTATCCGGACTGGCCATGAGGTCCACTGTGGATCATGTGTGGCCAGGAGGGCCAAGGCCGAGTAGTTACCTTAGCTTAGTGCAACAATTCCTTGGTGTTGTGCCACGCATTGATGCTGTAAAGAGGTCGGCGTGCATAAAAGGCTCACAGATGGCCCTTGCCCGTGTCAAAACATACTGGGCGGAGATGGATTCCACCACTGTTGCGGCACAGGGTTCGGCCATAGGCCGAGTGGCTGCCGAGCACTACTTCGAAGAAGTTCTTGAAGGCGCTCGTTCAATAGAGGCTTAGTGCTTGAAGAATATTATGTTTGAATGACATGTATTCCCATTGTAAAAACAATGTTTTATTGAATTTATCAAGGCTGTATTTATACTTTTGCCCAAAAGTGCAATAATGCCTCCTGTGCGGCCGTTTATGTATATATGTATATAACCTGAAAGATTGCAGTCGTCGGTTTCAGCCCCCACGCATATAATGCGGGGGTGTTCGCAGAAGACGCGTGTTCACACTTGATCCAACATCTTGGTCCATTAAGGAGGTGATAGCGCAGCGAACTAGGCAACCGGACTATAATTCTTTAACACTTTCACTTAGCCAGAGGAGTTTGACAGTGGGGCTACCATACAGCCCCTGGTGGCTCCGCATGCATCCGAATTCGGGGTGCGTACATGCCTGGCCGGGAAACGGCCCTTCTTTAAAGCGGAGGAATCCCTAAGATTCCGCTAGGTCATCGAGTGGTTGACCAGTCTCACGCTATATCATGACAGTCAGTTTTCGGCTTTCTCTACTGAGGTGCTCGTCCGGATGAACCAGGGCACAATCGCAGTAGTTCTCCTGGTGCCGCCTTAGCCGATATAGCGGAACGTAAGGCAGCAGAACACAGGAGCCGGGCAAACCCAACATTTGACCAAAGACATGATTCGGAGCTGATGCATATAAG
Organism: Triticum urartu; assembly: GCF_003073215.2. Lineage (NCBI taxonomy): Eukaryota > Viridiplantae > Streptophyta > Magnoliopsida > Poales > Poaceae > Triticum > Triticum urartu. The sequence continues at coordinate 58,799,709 of NC_053025.1, read as the reverse complement.
GCCAAACTCGCGACGCCGAACACTCCCTAAGGTATTCGGTCTTTGTGGTGGAAACCGGGCTTGAGCAGTGCCCTTTGTAATAAGCCCCTGGTGTCCAGGTACATGCAATATTCTAACGTGGCCACATGCCAATACGTCAGCATCCTTCTCAATTGTACTGAGAATCCGGCAGATGTTTATCAACAAGAGATAGTAAAAAAGGTTTACACAGGGTCTTAATCTAAAAAGAATCCTTGGAACGGGTCCCTGCTGCACGTCTGCGCCTGTGTCTCCGTTGTCCCGTATCCTGGATGGGTGTAGCATGATGGTCATCTATAAAAGAGAGGAACTTAGTTGAAAAGTTGTCGTGCAAAAAGGTAGGTTATACTAAAGAAACCATGTATAATTCAAGATGAGTAAAATTGAGCCTAATTGCCACTTGTTTGCGCACGTTGAGCCCCTTGTATTGTAATAGGGGTATGTCCATCAAACCTGTATCAATTACATATAGCTGCGCCGGACTCGTCTAACCGCGTCCGTGGTCTTAACGACCTGTCAAATGCTTTAGTTGGTGGGGCCGTTTAGTGTGCGGCTGCCAAGGTAGCTGCACTGCCTTCGGCGCGCAAGGAGCGCTCAATATTTCCATTTACTGTAATGATGGCGCGTGGACCGGGCATCTTGAGCATGAGAGAAGCGTAATGCGGTATTGCGTTAAAGCGAGCGAAAGCTTCGCGTTCGAGTAGTGCTTGATAGCCACTTGGGAATGGCGCGATGTGGAAGGTTAACTTTTCACTGCGGAAGTTATCGGGAAGGCCAAATATAACCTCTAGTAGCAGGGAGCCCATGCAATGGGCTTCTGGACCTGGCGTTACTCCTTTAAAGGTAGTATTGCTATGGCTAATTTTTGCTGGGTCTATCCCCATGTTGCGGACTGTGTCCTGATATATCAGGTTTAAACTACTGCCGCCGTCCATCAGGACTCGTGTGAAGTGGTATCCGTCAATTATTGGGTCTAATACCAAGGCAGCCCATCCTGCACGCCAGATACTTGCCGAGTAATCCCGATGGTCAAAGGTGATCGGTTGGGACGACCAGTGGCAGAACTCCGCGGTGATAGGCCCTGGGGCATGTGTCTCTAGGAGTGCCGCTTTGTTTCTCCCCTTTATCACGTGTAACACGTTGACTGTTTTGACTTCTGGTGGGAATTTCTTCTGTTCCCCAGTGCTTTGCTTGCGAGGCTCGTCCTCGTCTTCGCTTGGTGTATCCTGCCCCTTGTGTTCGGCGTTAAGTTTGCCGGACTACTTGAAGACCCAACATTCTCTGTGGGTATGATTTGCAGGTTTATCGGGCGTGCTATGGATCTGACATATTTGGTCCAGAATCTTGTTTAGGCTGGACAGTTCATCTCTGTTGCATTTGGAGGGCAGCTTTTGCTGACCTGGCCGAGAGCTTCTGAATCCGGCGTTTACCGCCGTGCCCTTCGGGCTTTCTTCTTTATTCCGGAGCTTGTTTTTGCTGCGTCATGATTTCCCGTTTCCGTCCCTGACTTCGGATATACTTGGGTCGCTGGTGCTGCAGCGGGCTAACTAGTTGTCCTCGCCCACGCAAAAGCGGGTCATGAGGCTTGTTAAAGCTTCCATTGTTCTCAACTTTTCTTGGCCAAGGTGTCTTGCGAGCCATTCGTCTCGGACGCTATGCTTGAAAGCTGCTAAGGCTTCGTCGTCCGGACAGTCGACTATTTGGTTCATTTTAGTGAGGAACCTGTTCCACAGCTTGCGGGCTGACTCTCCGGGCTGTTGGGTTATATGACTTAAATCGTCTGCATCCGGTGGTCGGACATAGGTCCCTTGAAAATTTTCCCAAAAGGCGTCTTCGAGCTCTTCCTAGCTTCCAATGGAGCTTTCGGGGAGGCTTTTAAGCCAGTGCCGAGCTGGCCCTTTGAGCTTGAGGGGTAAGTACTTGATGGCGTGGAGATCGTCTCCTCGAGCCATGTGGATATGGAGGATGTAGTCCTCAATCCAGACCCCAGGGTATGTCGTTCCGTCGTACGCCTCTATGTTTACGGGTTTGAATCCCTCTGGAAATTCATGGTCCAGCACCTCATCGGTGAAACATAGAGGGTGTGCGGCACCCCTGTATTTGGGTGTACCGTGGTGTTCGGATGTTTGTTGTGTTGCATTGCATGCTGGAGCGCGCTTGCGTGGCCCGTATTTGGATCTGGTTGCGCCATCCTTTTGATGCGAGACCTCGTGTGGATCGCGTACTGGCTTATGTGCAGCGTCGTTTGCCGCTCTATGTTGGTCACGAGGTCGTCCAGCTGACCAGATGGCCGTTTTGTTTTTTAATTGCGGGGGATCTAAGGCCTCCTCATCGAATTCAGGTAGCAACTTTCGCTTCGGGTAGCTCTTGGTGTGGCGATTACCGCCGTACTTCGCTGCAGTGTTGAGTACTTCACTCCATCTGATTCCGAGTGAGTCTTCTGCAGCCCTGAGCCTTTGCTTCTGCTTTTTCAGACTCCTCGCAGTGGCAACAAGCCTTTGATGGGCATTCTGTTGCTCCGGGTGCCTGTCCGGTGTGATGTCGTCCGGACTGTTATCTTCGACGGAGTCGGGTTGTTTGGTTTGATTCTCCGTGTTGCCGTGGTCGGGCGATGGTTCACCCTGCTCTAACGCTAGGTCTATATGATCATTGTTTCTGCCGAGGCAGGATTTGGAGCGGCGCTTACGCCGTCGCTTTGACTGCTTCTCGAGGGAACAACCCTTCGCTGCGTCCTTCCATTCCTCGTCGTCATTTTCTTTGGGTGCGTCCACCATGTATACGTCATATGATGAAGTGGGCGTCCAGTGCCCTGTGGGCAGTTGTTCCTGTTCCTCTCTTGCATCGTCGTCCATACCGTCAATGTCTTCGGAGTCGAAGTCGAGCATGTCGGTCAAATCATTGACAGTGGCTACTAAGTGGGTGGTGGGTGGGCGGAGAATTTCTTCGTCATCCGCATCCCAATCCTGCCGGACATAGTTCGGCCAGGACTCTCCTGACAAGGAGAGTGTAATGCCCTCGATGCGGCTATATCTCCCAGTTGTTGAAGCATGACTTAGAGGCATAACCGCATTGAAAGCAATATCGCAAGTGAGGTAATCTTCGCAAACAACCCAGGTAATACAATAGGGAAAAAATACATAGTTGGCTTACAATTGCCACTTCACACAAATACATGAATAAAGCATTACATCAACCAGATACAATCAAGGTCCGACTACGGAACCAAAATAAAAGAAGAACCCCAAATGCGACAAAGGTCCCCGATCGACCCCAACTGGGCTCCACTACTGATCAACTAGAATGAAACAACACAACGGACAAAGTCTTCATCGATCTCCTCCCGAGCTTGGTTGCGTCACCTGCACGGACTCATCGGCACCTGCAAGCTGGTTTTGGAAGTATCTGTGAGCCACGGGGACTCAGCAATCTCGCACCCTCGCGATCAAAACTATTTAAGCTTATGGGTAAGGTAAAGGTATGAGGTGGAGTTGTAGCAAGCGATTAGCATATATGGTGGCTAACATACGCAAATGAGAGCGAGAAGAGAAGGCAAAGCACGGTCGATAAAAATATGATCAAGAAGTGATCCTAAAACAACTTACGTCAAGCATAACTCCAACACCGTGTTCACTTCCCAGACTCCGCCGGAAAGAGACCATCACGGTTACACACGCTGTTGATTCATTTTAAATAAGTTAAGGTTCAAGTTATCTACAACCGGACATTAACAAATTCTCATCTGCCCATAACCACGGGCACGGCTTTCAAAAGTTCAAATCCCTGCAGGGGAGTCCCAACTTAGCCCATGACAAGCTCTCACGGTCAACGAAGGAATAGACCTCCTCCCAAGACGTTCCAATCAGACTCGGTATCTCGGTTCTTCAAGACACTTCGACAGGTTAAAACAAGACCAGCAACACCGCCCGAATGTGCCGACAAATACCGATAGGAGCTGCACATATCTCTTTCTCAGGGCACACTCAGATTGTCTTAGGTACGGGTAGGCCAGCCCAGAGTTGCCCCTGGTGGCCACCGGCAGCTGACAGGTGGACCAACACTCAGAGGAGCACTGGCCCGGGGGGGGGGTTTAAAATAAGATGACCCTCGGGCTCCGGAAACCCAAGGGAAAAGGGGCTAGGTGGCGAATGGTAAAACCAATGTTGGGCATTGCTGGAAGAGCTTTACTTAAGGCGAACTATCAAGGGGTTCCCATTATAACCCAACCGCATAAGGAACGCAAAATCTGGGAACATAACACCGATATGACGGAAACTAGGGAGGCAAGAGTGGAACAAAACACTAGGCGAGGGGCCGAGCCTTCCACCCTTTACCAAGTATATAGATGCATTAATTAAATAAGATATATAGTGATATCCCAACAAGTAAACATGTTCCAACAAGGAACAACATCTCCATGTTCCAACAAGGAACAAACCTCAATCTTCACCTGCAACTAACAATGCTATAAGAGGGGCTGAGCAAAGCGGTAACATAGCCAATCAACGGTTTGCTAGGACAAGGTGGGTTAGAGGCTTGGTTCAACAATACGGGAGGCATGATAAGCAAGTGGTAGGTATCACAGCATAGGCATAACAAAAGAGCGAGCAACTAAGCAAGCAAAGATAGAAGTGATTTCGAGGGTATGATCATCTTGCCTGAAATCCTGCAAGGAAGAAGAACGAGTCCATGAAGAAGACAAACGGACGTAGACGAACGAACCCTCACAAACACGACGTTACCGGATCCAACCCGAAGAAGCAAACACCGGAAAAGAAGCATACAACATAGTAAACAACCAACACATCAACATGGCGTGATGCACAATCAAGTATGATGCAAGTCCGGTTTAATGAAGCATGCCATGGCAAAGTGCACAAACAATCCTACAAATTAAGTGGAGTTCATTATGCAACGGAGTTGCATATTGAAGAAAACACCACATGACTTATTTAGTTCTCTCTCGTTTATGTAACCAACAAGATTAAATGTTGTTAGCATGGCAAGAGGTGAAGCAAATGAAAACTACCTATCTAGTCAAGGTTAAATGAGGCCGGAAGCAACGAACAACAATTCCGGAAACTCCTCATGAGCATATTATAGATTTCGTACTGTTCTTCCCTAAACACAATTTTAGAGTTGTTTAACATGCAAATAAAGGTCACCATGTTAAACTAGGCATTTTTCTACCCCATTTACATATAAAGTTTGTTAGATTCCGAGTTACGGTTATTTAGTTACGAATTAAAGCATTTTAGCAAGTCATTTAAGCAAAATTAAACAAACAGCATTTTAAACATGGATGAAAGTTGCATATTATGAAACTAGATGAAATTCTAAGCAAGTTTCATATATAATTTATTTATATCCGATGCATGGTTGTGGAGTTATTAAATGCATGAAGTCTAGGGGGCTTCCTGTAAAACTGGTTATCTCTGGATAAATGGACAAATCGTAGAACGGAAAAAAACATGCCATGGGTCGAAACTAGCAGGCCCAGAAGTGCATAGGGGAGGCGCTGGAGGGGCTGCTCACATCGGGCCAACAGGCCGAAGGGGGAGCAGGGTGGTGGGCCGGCGGATCTGGGCCACGGAGACGCAGCCCATGCGGACGCGGTCAACGGTGACGGGCGAGCTCCTCCTACTCGAAGCAGAGGCGGGAACAGGCGTGGCAGCGGCGGTGGTCCGGCGAGGACGTCGACGGGGCAAGGCGGGGAAGGCCGAGAACGAGCAGATCGGCGCGTGGGGAGCTCGGATCCGGCACCGGACGCAGTCAACGGTGACGGGCGAGGCCGAGGAGGCCGGCGACGAGCTCGGCGGTGGCTCCCGCAAAAATGGCGGCAGCGCATGGCTTAGAGTAGAGGAAGAGCAAGGGAGAAAGGAGATGGGGAAGGAGCAGGGCGGCGGGAACGGCCTGCTGGTGCTCGTCGGCGGCGTCTCAGGTGGCCGGCGAAGCGAGGCAAATCGAGACGGCGGCGGGGTTCTGGATCGAGGGGCTCCTCCCCTCGAACCAGATCGGGAGCGAGGAAGCGGGAGGCGCTCAGGCCCTGGATGGGCTCGGGCGGGCCCCACACGGGCCTGAGCGGGCCGCGGTGGATGGGGGCGCTGGAGGGGTGACGTGGCGCATCATGGATGGCCAGGAGCGGCGGCGCTGGCGGCTTCTACCCTCAGGGACGACACCAAGTGGCGGAGAAGGGGCGGACGGTGCTGAAAACGAGGTGGGAGGTGGCGGCTGAGGGTAGGGGGAGGCTAGGTTGCCTGAAATGGACAAGGGGGTATCCATATATAGCAAAAGAGCTAGGGTTAGGGGATTTAGGGGGGTTTTCGGACCCTCCGATCGCGATCCGATGGCTCCGGTCGAAGTGGGGTTTGGTGGGCTGTGAAGAGGAGGTTGGGCTGAGATGAGAGGGAAGGAGTGCAGCCCGGTAACTGTTTCCGGAGACCGAAAATGTCCGACGTTAGACCGGCTATACTGCCGCTATAGTTATCCGTTGGGGCATCAAACAATCTCCGAATGCGATGAAACTTGACAGGCGGTCTATCTACACCATAATAAGACCACATGTCAACTCTCATCCCATACCGAGAACATTTTCCGGCCACTTATAAAATACTATTTCGGACATGCCGCGGGCGCGTGCAAGTGTGTCTGGGCTCAGAACGGACAACAGAGAGAACGAGGAGGCCGGGACGGATGCAAGTTTTGAAAACATGATGATGCAATGCACATGATGACATGACAAGATGCGACACGCAAGCAAATGACATGGCAACGACTGTGAATAACTGGAGGACACCTGGCACATCAGTCTCGGGGCGTTACAACACTCCACCACTACGAGAGGATCTCGTCCCGAGATCTAGAATGGCACCGGAGGAACAACGGAATAGAACGAGAAGAGGTAAAACTAAGTTGCTTCTTTGACCAATGAGTGAAACCAAAGAACCTTGAGAGGTTGAAAAATTGAAAGAAAGAATGCAACGAGAATGAACGAAGTTGAAAGCACTCCGTTAGGAAAAGGAACAAGGAAGAACAAATTCGGGCAGCACTCCGATTGAAAAGAAAAGGAATTGAATAAGAACTTGGTAAGGTGAGAAGATGCTTGATGAAATCATGACACACTGCCTCCGGAACTATTGAATGAATGTAACAAGGGGTAAGAAAGATCTCAGACAGCACTCTGGTTGAACAGAGATGAAAGGCTTGATAAGGCGAAAAGAACTTGAGCAAAATGGCACAACACTCCGGTTAAATGGGTGGGTATGAAAAGAATATGATCTTGTCAAAATGAGGTGATGGAACGGAAGGAGCAACACACAATGCCTCCGGAACGAAAAGAATAGAAGATTGAAATACAAGAATGGAGAAGAAAATGCCAACTTCTGCCACAAATGATCTTGGAAGGCACCCTTCCAAGAAGGTTAAAACGGAGTTGTTGGGAAAGACCAACGACAAAACGAATAAGTTTGTAGTGGGCTTATGGAAAAACATCTCAAAACTATGAGGTGAAATTTTGCCACTAACGGAAACGATAAATTGGATTGATATGAACAAGGAGACGAGAAGATTATTTCACCGGGAGGATAAACGAAGAACTTGTGTCATTTATGAGCACCATAACAGCAACAATCCTTAGGGGAAAGCTTTAGGTGAAATATAATCCAAGATAACTTCAATGAAGAGGTTGCTGGATTGAGAAGAGCTCATGCTTGAAGGACTTGATGGGTTTAAACTATCTCATACTTGACAACTTGCGAATCATGAAACATGAAGGGACATTGTCAAAAAAGACATAACACCATCTCAAAAGATAAGGGGGAACAATTGCACTCCGGATTGCAAGATGAAGAATGCTTAGGCTCCCTAGAAAAGAATCTCGATGAAAACTTTGAGAAGGAATTAAATCCTTGGTGAACCATCATGTAGAGCCTCCATGAAGAATTTCGTTAAACAAAAGGATGATCAAAACGGAAGGAAAAAGAAGTTGAAAAACACAAGGTGAGTCCTTGTAATGATTTAGATGGATCTCCGTGATAATTAGAGCTTGGAACTCCAGGAAAGAAAGATGAGCACTTGAAACCAAGAATAAGTATGATGAGCCACTCCGGAAAACAGGAATTGAATAAACTCGATGAAACAAGAATAAGAATTGCATTATGCTTATCCTTCACCAATTAAATTGATGACAATCAACGGATTCGACATATTACTTATTCTCGTAGAAAGGATTAAGATAGATATAGCGCCAACTTGGGAAGGTCTTCTTTGAACCACCGGTAGGATTGACAACGAATAAATTGATAAGGAAGAGAAACTTGGAAGAACCACCGCAAGAAATGAAAATGAACGAACAAAAGATAAAGGAACACTGGGAAAATTTTGCAAATGAACGAAGATGCTTGAGAGAAACTAGCTACATGAGAATGAAGGGATCACGAACTGATTAGAGATCACTAGAACGAAGCACCGGTAAGATTTTGGAGAACCATCGCTGAAAGCTGAGAATGAATAAATTCTGAGATGATGGACTCCGGATGAACAAACTGAAAAAGGCTCCTGAATTGCTTCGGAAGGATGAAAAGAATTCTGACAATCGAAAACAATTATGAGAGGATGGTCTCGAACTAGAACCACGAATCTCTGAGAGAACGGATAAAATATGGATGTAAAACTCTTCTTCGGTCTTCAAATGTTGAGAATGACGACGAGAAACACCACCATGAATTATTGAGACACTCCGGGATGATTAAAAGAGGAGAGGTTGAGGCAATGATGAAAAGAATTGTGAAAGATCTAGGAGAAGGCATTTGACTGATGATAACTCATTCTTACGTCAAACTTGGAAAAGAATTTGAGAGTAACGCCGGGAAAATAAGAAGAGTCAGGTAAGATCCTGGAAAAAGACCTGTGGGTTAGGGCCCACTCAAAAGAAACACCGTAGAACGATTACTTGAAAAGAGAGATTGCACCGGTTGGATTAAAAGGCTTGAATGAGATAACATCCTCGAAAGAGCTTGAATGAATGTAGAGTGGAAAACACGAATCATCGAGATATCTTGAGCACTCCGGAACAATAGAATAGCGGGAAGTGGAAGATTATGAGGTGCACCGGTATGAGATGGTATTTGAAACGAGGAAAAATAATATGATCAACAAAACTTGACTTGGAACCACCGGAGAAGAAAAAGAACGAAGACGATGAACTTGAAGCTCCCTTAGCATCTTCGTGAGAATCACCGGATAAGAACATTGACGGAAAAAGGATGGAGAGACTTCCCATCAATAGAAGGATACTTGAATAAGAAATCTGAATCGTTGAAAAAAAAAAGGGGGGGGGGGGGGGGAAAAACAAAGGCAATTTGGAGACGGATGAAACAAACACCGTTGAGAAGAACTGGGATTGAATCTTGCGGATGTTGCAATGATCGGATCCACTTGAAGAGAAGCACACTGGTTAAAAGGGATTGGCATGACAACTCGATGATTGAGAAGGATTAGTATTCACATCGGAATATGAGAACACCACTTGGAAAAGGTATGGAATCAACATTTGACTTCGAAACAACTCGAATACCACAACCCCAAAACAAAACAAAGGATTGGCTTGCAAAATAAGCCAGAACAAACATATGATAGAGATTTCGTCCGAAGTTTTCGTGGTGGGGCCTACACGGGCTCGATCGTACATCACCATCATGTACAAGGTAGTGCACATGACATACGAAGCGTCCCCAAGTCTACATAGCCAAGGACTCTTTAAGACACAACGAGACCACTGTAAAACCAACCGTGAATAGGCGGACCACTAGATGTCGAACCCCAATTTCATATCATACATCTGTCGGAAAGATATCCTAAGAGCTACTTGAATTCCCACTTATGAAACTCCCGAAATTTTTCGGTTATGCAATCAGGTGTTGGGGATACAGGGGAAGCATAATATCTCACCCAAAACTAACAAATCCTACATCCAGCTGTATCCATCCTTCAACACATAACCAAGAAACCTTCGGAAATCGTCTACCTCAACCTTCGAAAAGCATCCGTTATACGAGTTATGGAAATACTCCCGAACTCCCGCCCTGGGTGGCGTCGAGGTTATCTCACCAACGAACTGCATAAAAGAGATTTTCGATGTCGGCGTACTAAACTCAGGTATTCCAGAACTGCAACGATAAAATTATGACGACAACACCTCGGAGCTCAACTCCCCGGGACACTTCCACAAAACCCCTGACAGGAGGCACCAAGACAATGTTCTCGTCACAAAACCATCGGAACGATTCCAAGATACCCGCGTGATCCTAAATTTTTTTTAGTGAAATTTGAGAAGAGAAGAGTCAAAACTCTACGTCAGGATGCCTTACCAGAGCGATGAGGAGACTGGAAAGTAAAAAGAATTCCTAAACTCTCCGATATATAATTCCTAAATGACTCAAAACATTTTTCTAGACACAACTCGGCCGCTAATAACGATCAAGCAATGGGGCTCCTAAGGTCGGGGAAGGCTCTGATTACCAACTTGTAACGCCCTCGATGCGGCTATATCTCTCACGTGTCGAAGCACGACTTAGAGGCATAACCGCATTGAAAGCAATGTCGCAAGTGAGGTAATCTTCGCAAACAACCCAGGTAATACAATAGGGGAAAAATACATAGTTGGCTTACAATCGCCACTTCACACAAATACATGAATAAAGCATTACATCAACCAGATACAATCAAGGTCCGACAACGGAACCAAAATAAAAGAAGAACCCCAAATGCGACAAAGGTCCCCGATCGACCCCAACTGGGCTCCACTACCGATCAACTAGAACGAAACAACACAACGGACAAAGTCTTCATCGAGCACCTCCTGAGCTTGGTTGCGTCACCTGCACGGACTCATCGGCACCTGCAAGCTGGTTTTGGAAGTATCTGTGAGCCACGGGGACTCGCAATCTCGCACCCTCGCGATCAAAACTATTTAAGCTTATGGGTAAGGTAAAGGTATGAGGTGGAGTTGTAGCAAGAGACTAGCATATATGGTGGCTAACATACACAAATGAGAGCGAGAAGAGAAGGCCAAGCACGGTCAATAAAAATATGATCAAGAAGTGATCCTAAAACAACCTACGTCAAGCATAACTCCAACACCGTGTTCACTTCCCGGACTCCGCCAGAAAGAGACCATCACGGTTACACACGCTGTTGATTCATTTTAAATAAGTTAAGGTTCAAGTTATCTACAACCGGACATTAACAAATTCCCATCTGCCCATAACCGCGGGCACGACTTTCGAAAGTTCAAATCCCTGCAGGGGAGTCCCAACTTAGCCCATGACAAGCTCTCACGGTCAACAAAGGAATAGACCTCCTCCCAAGATGTTCCGATCAGACTCGGTATCTCGGTTCTTCAAGACACTTCGACAGTTTAAACAAGACCAGCAACACCGCCCGAATGTGCTGACAAATCCCGATAGGAGCTGCACATATCTCTTTCTCAAGGCACACTCAGATTGTCTTAGGTACGGGTAGGCCAGCCCAGAGTTGCCCCTGGTGGCCACCAGAAGCTGACAGGTGGACCAACACTCAGAGGAGCACTGGCCCGGGGGGGGGGTTAAAATAAGATGACCCTCGGGCTCCGGAAACCCAAGGGAAAAGGGGCTAGGTGGCGAATGGTAAAACCAATGTTGGGCATTGCTGGAAGAGCTTTACTTAAGGCGAACTGTCAAGGGTTCCCATTATAATCCAACCGCGTAAGGAACGCAAAATCCGGGAACATAACAACGATATGACGGAAACTAGGGCGGCAAGAGTGGAACAAAACACTAGGCGAGGGGCCGAGCCTTCCACCCTTTACCAAGTATATAGATGCATTAATTAAATAAGATATATAGTGATATCCCAACAAGTACACATGTTCCAACAAGGAACAACATCTCCATGTTCCAACAAGGAACAAACTTCAATCTTCACCTGCAACTAACAACGCTATAAGAGGGGCTGAGCAAAGCGGTAACATAGCCAATCAATGGTTTGCTAGGACAAGGTGGGTTAGAGGCTAGGTTCAACAATACGGGAGGAATGATAAGCAAGTGGTAGGTATCGCAGCATAGGCATAGCAAAAGAGCGAGCAACTAAGCAAGCAAAGATAGAAGTGATTTCGAGGGTATGATCATCTTGCCTGAAATCCCGCAAGGAAGAAGAACGAGTCCATGAAGAAGACAAACGGACGTAGACGAACGAATCCTCACAAACACGACGTTACTGGATCCAACCCGAAGAAGCAAACACCGGAAAAGAAGCATACAACATAGTAAACAACCAACACATCAACATAGCGTGATGCACAATCGAGTACGATGCAAGTCCGGTTTATTGAAGCATGGCATGGCAAAGTGCACAAACAATCCTACAAATTAATTGGAGCTCATTATGCAACGGAGTTGCATATTGAAGAAAACACCACATGACTTATTTAGTTCTCTCTCGTTTATGTACCCAACAAGATTAAATGTTGTTAGCATGGCAAGAGGTGAAGCAAATGAAAACTACCTATCTAGTCAAGGTTAAATGAGGCCGGAAGCAACGAACAACAATTCCGGAAACTCCTCATGAGCATATTATAGATTTGGTACTGTTCTGCCCTAAACACAATTTTAGAGTTGTTTAACATGCAAATAAAGGTCACCATGTTAAACTAGGCATTTTTCTACCCCATTTACATATAAAGTTTGTTAGATTCCGAGTTACGGTTATTTAGTTACAAATTAAAGCATTTTAGCAAGTCATTTAAGCAAAATTAAACAAACAACATTTTAAACATGGATGAAATTTGCATATTATGAAACTAGATGAACTTCTAAGCAAGTTTCATATATAATTTATTTAGATCCGATGCATGGTTGTGGAGTTATTAAATGCATGAAGTCTAGGGGGCTTCCTGTAAAACTGGTTATCTCTGGATAAATGGACAAATCGTAGAACGAAAAAAAAACATGCCATGGGCCGAAACTAGCAGGCCCAGAAGTGCATAGGGGAGGCGCTGGAGGGGCTTCTCACATCGGGCCAACAGGCCGAAGGGGGAGCAGGGTGGTGGGCCGGCGGATCTGGGTCGCGGAGACGCAGCCCATGCGGACGCGGTCAACGGTGACGGGCAGGCTCCTCCTACTCGAAGTAGAGGCGGGAATAGGCGTGGCGGCGACGGTGGTCCGGTGAGGACGTCGACGGGGCAAGGCGGGGAAGGCCGGGAACGAGCAGATCGGCGCGTGGGGAGCTCGGATCCGGCACCGGACGCGGTCAACGGTGACGGGCGAGGCCGAGGAGGCCGGCGACGAGCTCGGCAGTGGCTCCCGCAAAAATGGCGGCAGCGCATGGCTTAGAGTAGAGGAAGAGCAAGGGAGAAAGGAGATGGGGAAGGAGCAGGGCGGCGGGAACGGCCTGCTGGTTCTCGTCGGCGGCGTCTCAGGTGGCCGGCGAAGCGAGGCAAATCGAGACGGCGGCGGGTTTCTGGATCGAGGGGCTCCTCCCCTCGAACCAGATCGGGAGCGAGGAAGTGGGAGGCGCTCAGGCCCTGGATGGGCTCGGGCGGGCCCCGCACGGGCCTGAGCGGGCCGCGGTGGATGGGGGCGCTGGAGGGGTGACGTGGCGCATCATGGATGGCCAGGAGCGGCGGCGCTGGCGGCTTCTACCCTCAGGGACGGCGCCAAGTGGCGGAGAAGGGGCGGCCGGTGCTGAAAACGAGGTGGGAGGTGGCGGCTGAGGGTAGGGGGAGGCTAGGTTGCCTGAAATGGACAAGGGGGTATCCATATATAGCAAAAGAGCTAGGGTTAGGGGATTTAGGGGGGTTTTCGGACCCTCCGATCGCGATCCGATGGCTCCGGTCGGAGTGGGGTTTGGTGGGCTGTGAAGAGGAGGTTGGGCTGAGATGAGAGGGAAGGAATGCAGCCCAGCAACTGGTTCCGGAGACCGAAAATGTCCGATGTTAGACCGGCTATACTGCCACTATAGTTATCCGTTGGGGCATCAAACGATCTCCGAATGCGATGAAACTTGACAGGCGGTCTATCTACACTATAATAAGACCACACGTCAACTCTCATCCCATACCGAGAACATTTTCCGGCCACTTATAAAATACTATTTCGGACATGCCGCGGGCGCGTGCAAGTGTGTCTGGGCTCAGAACGGACAACGGAGAGAACGAGGAGGCCGGGACGGATGCAAGTTTTGAAAACATGATGATGCAATGCACATGATGACATGACAAGATGCGACATGCAAGCAAATGACATGGCAACGACTGCGAATAACTAGAGGACACCTGGCACATCAGTCTCGGGGCGTTATAGAGAGAGACCTTAACGAGTTCAGTATGTCGCCGAAGGGCGAGTGCTGAAAGATATCCGCGGAGGTAAACTCCATGATCGGTGCCCAGTCGGATTCGATAGGCACGTGTGCAGGCGGTTCGGAGTCCGTGGCCGGGGAAGGATCCGACAGCTTGGCATCACGGCTCTCGTGAAGGGTAAGGTCGATACTCAGCTCGATCACAGCTGAGGATACGACCTCCATGGCGGGGTCTATCCACCCGTCTATGGATGGCACAACTGGTTCTGAATTGAGGGTCAGAGTTGTTGCCGGTGCGGTCTCCTGAACACTGTCCGATGGTAGAGCTAAATCATGCTCATTGTGACCGTGCGACGCACTCGGCAGGGACTCGAATCCGTCAAAGATCAAGTCTCCGCGGATATCGGCCGTGTAGTTTAAGCTTCCAAACCTGACCTGGTGGCCAGGGGCGTAACTCTCGATCTGCTCCAGATGGCCAAACGAGTTGGCCCGCAGTGTGAAGCCGCCGAATACAAAGATCTGTCCGAGGAGAAAAGTCTCACCCTGGACTGCATCGCTATCGATGATTGAAGGAACCATCAAGCCTAATGATGACAACACAGAGGAACTCTCAATGAAAGCACCAATGTCGGTGTCAAAACCGGCGGATCTTGGGTAGGGGGTCCCGAACTGTGCGTCTAAGGCAGATGGTAACAGGAGGCAGGGGACACGATGTTTTACCTAGGTTCGGGCCCTCTTGATGGAGGTAAAACCCTACGCCCAGCTTGATTATTCTTGATAATATGACTAGTACAAGAGTTGATCTACCACGGGATCAGAGAGGCTAAACCCTAGAAGCTAGCCTATGGTATGATTGTATGTTGTCCTACGGACTAAAACCCTCTAGTTTATATAGATACCAGAGGAGGCTAGGGTTACACAAGGTCGGTTACAAAGGAGGAGATATGCATATCCGTATCGCCTAGCTTGCCTTCCACGCCAAGTAGAGTTCCATCCGGACACGAGACGAAGTCTTCAATCTTGTATCTTCATAGTCCAATAGTCCGGCCAAAGGATATAGTCCGGCTGTCCGGAGACCCCCTAATCCAGGACTCCCTCAATGACCCACAAGTATAGGGGATCTATCATACTCCTTTCGATAAGTAAGAGTGTCGAACCCAATGAGGAGCAGAAGAAAATGATAAGCGGTTTCCAGCAAGGTATTCTCTGCAAGTACTATTGGAAATATGCCCTAGAGGCAATAATAAATTAGTTATTATTATATTTCCATGTTCGTGATAATCGTTTATTATCCATGCTAAAATTGTATTGATAGGAAACTCAGATACATGTGTGGATACATAGACAACACCATGTCCCTAGTAAGCCTCTAGTTGACTAGCTCATTGATCAATAGATGGTTACGGTTTCCTGACCATGGACATTGGATGTCGTTGATGACGGGATCACATCATTAGGAGAATGATGTGATGGACACGACCCAATCCTAAGCCTAGTACAAGATCGTGTAGTTCGTATGCTAAAGCTTTTCTAATGTTAAGTATCATTTCCTTAGACCATGAGATTGTGCAACTCCCGGATACCGTAGGAATGCTTTGGGTGTACCAAACGTCACAACGTAACTGGGTGGCTATAAAGGTGCACCGCGGGTATCTCCGAAAGTGTCTGTTGGGTTGACACGAATCGAGACTGGGATTTGTCACTCCGTGTAATGGAGAGGTATCTCTGGGCCCACTCGGTAGGACATCATCATAATGTGCACAATGTGACCAAGGAGTTGATAACGGGATGATGTGTTACGGAATGAGTAAAGAGACTTTCCGGTAATGAGATTGAACGAGGTATCGGTGTCGGGGGTTGGGTGCGACATATGCCAAAGGATGGCTTATCATGGTGGGGGCGAGTAGAACATCGCTGGTGCCTGGAAATGGGATAAGGCGAAGACATGCACGCCGGCGAATCTTACCCAGCTTCAGGGCTCTCCGGGGAGATAATACCCCTACTGCTGCGCTACGGGGTCTCCGCATGATCACTATGGCAAAGTGTTTACACGGTTGCTCCTTGAGCTGTTTCCTGGAGGTAGGAGAAGGCAAGGCTAGCTCTCTCCTTCCTATATGATCTGGTCTAGTGCTAATGGATTCCAACCCTTTGCATGGATGCCCTGGGGGGTTTATATAGGCCTACCCCCCAGGGGTACAATGGTAATCCGGCTGGGCGCGGGCCCAGCCGTCAGTCTCACTGGCCGCCGTCTTATCCGCCGACTCCTGGGGCCCGCCGACTGGCTCGGTACGGAGCCGACAGGCCGCATCCGCCGCGGGCGGGTCTTGTCGGCTGCAAATTACTGTAGCCGTGCCTCTAATGACGTAGGCTCGGTCATGAGGTCGTGGCGACAGCTCCACCGTCTGGCGGGCGATCACTGTGGCCACTACTTGTCGTGTCTGATTAATGGCGCGTGGGGCCCGTGGGAGGGGCCGGCCGACTTCTGGTGGCCGACTCCATTCCGGGCCGACTGGTGGTGCTTTCGCCGTCTTTCGTACTCCCGCCGACTGGTGGGACCCATCATCCATAGGTCGTACCAGCAGGCCGTCGTGGGCACAGGGCTCCGCCCCCTGGGGCTGACGTAAGGGCCGGCATGGCAATAGTGTCGCGCCACGCCGAGATCTCCACGGGTACGGCATACTGTAGCCATGCCTGCCCTTGGAAAATGCGTGGGAGTGGACCTTACTATGGCCACTCCCCGTCCCATCCCTCTTTATGAGGGCATAGGGGTTGTTGGCGTCGTGAGCCGACTCCCCAAGGCCGGCTTCTCTGGAAGTTGCCAGTCAGGAGTCGGCTCATCCTGAAGTCGTCCCTGGAACTCGGCCGTGAGTGGGCAATCGGCTGCCTCGCCGCTGACTCTCAGAAGGCAGCTCTTCGTCCTGGGGTCTCGAGGGGCGCAGTCTGCCTCGATGTCTTGAAAGGTTCTGGGCCTGGGTTAGCCTACCCGTGGCCCATTACTCCGACAGTAGTCCCCGAAGCTGGTGAGGCTCCGAGGGTGACATGTCGTGGAGCCTCAACAGTTTCTTCTCTCCGGCGGTTGGATCTGGGCTTCGCTAGCCGTCTTCTGTCAAGCCGACTAGTTGGAGTCAGACTTGCTCAAGGCCGACTTGCCCCTAAAAAAGTTTGAACGTTGAGGCGGAGTTCAGGCGGCGTGCCTGATAAGCTTCCGGGTTGCCGCCCGTGGTTGACCCGTCGCGAGGCGCCACGTGGCGGAGCTAGTCTGATCACCCACGCGCGTGACAGGACAGGCCTACAGGCGGGGCCCGCCACTACCGCGCCTCGGCATGTGAACGGATCCGTTGCGGCCGCGCGGACGGTTGGGGTTCCCGCGCGGTTATTGCACGTGGTAACTTCGTGTGGTAAATCATGGGGGTCGTGGGGTCCCGGGCGCAGTTAATCCCACGACCGCCCCCTCGACTTCTCAGCCCACGAGCCTACAAGTAGGCGAGGGGTGGGGGGCGGCGAAGCACACGCGCCCATTCTCCCCACTTTCTTTCGCTCCTTCTTGCTACTTCTTCTTCTTGCCACTGCTACTCCCAACCACGCCGTGCCCGCAGCGATGAGCTCCTCCTCCGCCGCCGCACCTCCTGCTGTTCGCTCCAGAGTGTGGGATGGCTCCGAGGTTGACGACGACGACATCGAGATCCTCCGCCAGACACGGCGGCTGCCTGGCAGGGACTTAGTGCGGGTCCACCTCACGCCGGAGGGAGAGATATCGCCGGCACCGGAGGAGGGCGAGCGGGTCATATTCCACTCGCACCTTATGCGCGGCCTGGGGCTGCCAGCGAGCGGCTTCTTCCGCTCCTTCTTGGAGTTCCATGGGCTCCAACCGCACCACCTTACTCCGAACACGGTGGTGCTGCTGGCTGCCTTTGCCACCCTGTGCGAAGGCTTTCTCGGCGTTCTCCCCACCATCGAGCTCTGGGGTGAGTTCTTCCAGTCCATGCTCGGCACACACGTCGCCGGTGTGCCGGCCTAGTGCGGTGCATTCATCGCGATGCGGAGATTAGTGGCCGACAATCCGTTTCCCACCATCGCACTGATTAAGTCGGTGAAGATGTGGCAGCGGTCATATTTTTATGTGAAGAACGTCGCCCTAGAAGGCAACTGGGTTAACCTGCCGGCTGGAAGGCTCCCCAGCTGGTCACACCGAGCCAAGACGCTATCTCCCGCAGGTGCCGCCACCGTCGCGCGACTTCGAGTGCTGACGCGGTCGGAGGGCTTGAGTCCTCCCACTCCAAGGCTGACCTCACCTGATCTGCCAGATGAGCGGTCATCGGGACCCGAGTCGGATGTGCTCCAAGGACATGCCTCATGCGGAGGTGGCGAACACTGTGAACTACATCACGAACTGCGGTCTCTCGGTGGACTGGCGGTTCGGCAAGGAGCCGTATTCGCGCGCCAACCCTTCGCCTATTGTAAGTCGTCTTCCTTTTGTTTCTTTTGCTGTCGAGTCCGACTTGCCAAGTCTGACCGTTTTTGTTTTGAATCAGAATCCTCTCGTCCCTCCTTCGACCGGCACTGCGGGGCCGGCTCGCCAGTTTGTCCCCGATCGGGCGAAGAGCGACGTCGACGATCCCGACTTGGGGGCGGCAGCCATGGAAGCCGACGCCGAGGGAGGAGGAGGAGAAGCAGGCGGCTCCAGGCCTTCGGCCACTTTCGCCGACTGGCCTGACGACGAGGCCGAGGGAGAAGTCGCCCCGCGTCGCCAGCCAAAAGTCGGCGAGCCAAGTCCGAGTTCCTCCGCCGGCTTGGACGCTCAAGGCGGTGCGAACAAGCGTCGGGCCGGGCCGAGTACGCTTGGTGGCCGGTCGAAGAAGTTCAAGGGAGCGGCTGCTGCGACCAAGCAGAAAGAGGCGGCCGCGAAAGCCAACCGCTTCCGTAAGGAGATGAAGAAGCCGCCGCTGGTCTCTGCGTAAGCGCCTCCGTCCCTTATCTTTATTTTCTCTTTGTTGATCTTGTCTGAGTTTTTCATATGCTTTTCTCGCCTCAGGGCTCCCCTCACTCTTGAGAGGGTTGCCGCCGCCTCCATTATGGGGTCGGTGGAGACGTTCGCCACCACTCGGCGGATTGACCCCGCCGCCGACCTTCGGGAGGCGACGGAGCAGAACGCGCGAGAGAAGCGCAAGGAGGACGAGGCCGCCCGCCGGGAGAAAGCGGAGGTCGAGAAGGCGGAGGCCTCCGCCCTGAAGAAGCTGGAGGCGGCCGAGGCCGCCGCTGCGGCAAAGCAGCCGGCTAAGGAAGTCGCGCCCCAGCGGTCGGCGGTGTTTATCACCCCTTTGAACTCCGCACCGCCGCCCCCGGAGTTCACGGGGCAGTCAAGGGAAGCTGGCGGCGAGTTCCCGATCGTGAAGAGAGGCGGCGGCGACACCCCCATGCCGGACGCGGTCGCGCCGCCCCCGCCGCCATCTAGAAGCGCGCAAGGCAAACAGCCGGCGGATCCGCCCTTGCCGCCGACTGATGACGAGGCCGTGGCAAGGCTACTCCTTCAAGTCGGCTCGCCTACGCACCGTCATCTTGAGAAGGCGACCTCGGCGCCACGCCCCTTGGAGACCTGTACTGCCAGCTCGACGATTCCAGACGCCGAAGCGACGAGCGCTGCGCCCATTGGGTGGGTGCGAGGAGGCGGCACGGGCCCGCTGAACCAGGCGCTTCTGGATGTGCAGACGAAGCTGCGAGCCGAGAGCGACGCCATCCAAAACTGCACCAAGGCGCACCTGGCGTCGCGGGCAGCCATCCGAGTATGCTTTCTCCTTTGTCCCTGTTTTCTTGTTTCTCTTTGTGGGGGTGCGCCAGCACATCCACTGGGTGTAGTCCCCGAGTTCTGGGCCGGCTGCTGAGAAGGCGGCCCGGAACTCCAATTGGTAATTTCCGGGTACTAACCTTTGTTCTGAAATACTTGTTGCAGGACTATCACAACCTCCGTGTCACCGCCTTCAACCGCAACGTTGAAGAGCTGGGCAAGCGGACTGCCGACCTGTCCGAGAGCTGGAGTGAGACCTTTTTCTTCTTTGCGGGGGCGCGCTGGCGCACCCGCGGGCTGTAGTCCCCGAGATTCGGTCCGACTGCTGAGCAGTCGGGCCGGATCTCCCCGGCGACCTTCTTCGTTGATGACTTAACACCTTCTTTCTTCTTTCTCCTCAGAGGCCAACGCCATTCTTCAATAGCAGCTGAGCGAAGCCAACTCCGCGTTGCGCGCCAAGGGGGAGGAGTGCAGCAAGCTCACTACAGAGTGCGATCTGCTGGCCGCACAATTGGCAGAGCAGAAGGAGCTGCTTAAGAAGACGTAGAAGGAGGCGGAAGAGGCGGAGGCCGCCCTCCTGGCCGAGTTCGCGAGCGAGCGCTCCTCCTGGACCGACAAGGAGGCAATGCTGGTCTCCGGCTTCCACGAGATCGAGGACCTCGTCGACGGTGAGCTTCTTTGCTTTCCTTCTTCGAGCCGCCGACTATATGTCGAGCCGACTCCTGGTTTTTTTGACTTGTTCTTCATTCTTTCCGTCTTGGCAGACTTCTTCCCCGGCCACTCGCAGGCTGCCATTCAAGCTATCGAGGCCGACCGCGAGGAGCGGAGGGCGGGTGGTGCGGAGATCGCCGCTGATGCCCCTCGGACTCTTGACGAGCATATTCTGAGCATTGGGGCTCGCCTATGGCCGGCCCACCAGATGCTTTACCGGCTTCAACGTGTCGGCGCCCAAGCGATCGCCGCCCTGTGGCCAGACGTGCAGGCTCCGCGCACCCCCAGTCGGACTGCCGACTGGCTGGAGGTCGCCGCTGGCCGTCTTGAGGCCTGGAAGGGTTCCTCGGCCTGGGCCGGAGCGCGCCGAGCCTTGAAATTCGTCAAGGCGTGGTATCCGGGGCTGGACCTAGACCGCCTGGCCACACTCCGGTCAGAGGCCCAGCCGGAGCTGGCAGCCGCGGAAGACGCCCTTGTCAAGCGTGCGGCGGCGATCACCGAGTACACCGACACCAGCATCTTTGTCCCCGAGCGGGCTGAATACGGTGAGGAGGTGCCGCCGGAGTGGTTTGGGCTGAACCCCGACTACGGCGAGGACTCGGCAGAGTTGATCGGCTCCAGCGTCGAGGAGGAAGACGAGGCGGAGGACGGGAGCGAGACGGAGGCACCGGAAGACGGAGCGGACGGCCAGCCTCAGCTCGACCGTGCCTCCAGCAACGAGCCATGCCCACCCGAGGTGATCAAGCCGAGACCGCCCAGCCGGCCGCCCCAACATCCAACACCGCCATCTCCTCCGATCCTCCAAACCCGTATGCCTCCCCCTAGGCTGCCACCTTGTCTTTGTTTTATCTGTTCTAATAGTTTTTGAAGAACTTGTTAATCCGCACAATTCCACCCGCGGGGTGTATTTTGAAATTCTGCTCGAAGATTCGGCCAAGGGCCTTTGTTATGTAAATATTCATCCGACTTCTATCTTTCTTGCTCATTGTTCTTTTGGCTTTTTCCTTTGTCGTCTTCCCTCAGTTGCCGTCTTTGTCAGTCAGACAGCCGCTCCACGGACTGCTGCTAGATCACATTCTTGGTCACTTTGGGAAGGCAGGTACTTAGTCGTTTTTAGAGTTGTTTAACAAGTCGGATAGAAGGCGGCAAGCCGACTATTCAAGAGTCGGTTTGCGAAAAAAGGCTGGAAGCCGGCCTTAAGCTATGTTTGTGCTTTGAGTCCTTAGCCATTTTTCATGTGGACGCCCATTCTTCCTTACTCCTGCCCACCAGACAGTCGCTCTGCGAGCTGCGGCTTCTGGCAGGAGACGGTTTAGACGCCACACACTACTTGTCCGGCTGCAGGAAGCATTTCATAGCGCAGGTCGGCAAGTCCCCGGGCCGACTAGTCGAACCCGGTGCCAAGCGGCATAACAAAGAGTAATATACTCGAAGGCATATTTCTTATCATATAGATAAAAGAGGGTAGTCCCTGAGCTCTTCTCGAGGGGCCCGAAGTCTTGGTACTTTTAATACAACAGGTAGCGTGATACATACTGCGTTTAACTGTAAAATTTTCGGAGGAGATTTGCATTCCATGGCCGCTCTGTCTCTTTGCCAGAGTCGTCCCTCTTGCATGCTCGGGGCTTCTGAGCGTCGATCAGGTAGTAGGAGTCGTTGCCCAGCACTTTGCTGATGATGAAGGGGCCTTCCCAAGGTGCCGACAGCTTATGCTGGCCGGCTGTTCGCTGGATTAATCGGAGCACGAGGTCGCCCTCCTGGAAAGATCTCAGTCTGACCTTCCTGTTGTAGTATCTGCGCAGGCTCTGCTGGTAGATACTGGACCGGCTGAGTGCCAACAGCCGGCCCTCTTCCAGCAGGTCGACGCCGTCTTGTCGTGCTTCTTCTGCTTCTTCCTTGGTGTACATGATGACTCGCGGGGAATCGAACTGTATGTCCGTTGGGATGACGGCTTCAGCACCGTAGACGAGGAAGAAAGGCGTGAAGCCGGTTGACTTGTTTGGAGTCGTGCGCAGACTCCAGAGGACGGCTGGCAACTTGTCGAGCCAGCAGCCAGCCGAGCGCTCCAGAGGCTCGATCAGTCGGGGCTTGATGCCGGACAGGATGAGGCCGTTTGCTCGCTCCACCTGGCCGTTTGACTGTGGATGGGCGACGGATGCTAGGTCCAGTCGGATGCCTTATGTCGCACAGAAACAGGCCAAGGCGCCTTTGGCAAAATTCGTGCCATTGTTGGTGATGATGCTGTGTGGTATGCCGTACCGAATTGTGATGTCGGAGATGAAAGTCACGGCAGTCGGACCGTTCAGTTTCTTGATTGGCTTCGCTTCTATCCACTTGGTGAACTTGTCCATCACGACAAGTGAGTTAAGCCACCTCGTGTCGTCTTGAATAGTCCCACCATGTCTAGACCCCAAACTGCGAAAGGCCAGGCAATGGGGATGCTCTTGAGTGCAGAAGCCGGCTGATGCGGCTTGGAGCGGAACTTCTGGCACCCTTTGCATTTTTGGACCAATTCCTTGGCCTCTTCTAAGGCCGTTGGCCAAAAGAAACCATGTCGGAAAGCTTTGGCGATGAGTGCTCTTGAAGCCGCATGGTGGCCGCACTCGCCTTGATGGATGTCTTTGAGAATTGCTTGGCCTTGCTCTGGCTCTACGCAGCGCTGGTAGACACCAGTGACGCTGCGCCTGACCAGCTCTCTGTTTACTATGGTGTAGGCTGCTGCTCGGTGTTGTACTTGCCGAGCTAAGGTCTCATCAGTCGGCAGCTCTTTGCTCACAAGAAATTTGAGGATGGGCTGGGCCCATGAGGGTGCTGCTATTTCTTCGACCGCCAAAACTGCGACTTGGACGAGGGCGGCTGGGCTGGGAGGCAGCGGGCTGGAGTCAACAACCGCTTGCTGGATTAATGAAGTCCCCGGGCCGACTGGCGCAGCTCTTGGGACGAGATCTGGAGTCTTCGGGCTGGCCGCCGCAGTCCCCGGGCCGGGTTCTGCAGTCCCTGGGCTGGCCTCAGCTGTGGCGGCTTTGGAGCCATCTGCCAAAATCCCCGTACCGTCTGCCGGGGCTCTGGAGTCGGATCCGACTTCTTCCGGAGGAGCCGGCACAAAGATGGAGTCTGATTCTGGTGAAGGCTTGACAGACGGCTTGAGGAGACGTTGAAGGGCGGCGCTGGATGGTATTGCTTGGCGGGTAGAGCCGATTCATGCCAAGGCGTCTGCTTGGTCGTTGTCGTTTCTTGGCACATGGAGGAACTCGCACCCCTCAAAATATCCACTGAGTTGCTGCACGAGGAAACGGTAACTCGCCATGTTTGCATCTTTGGCGTCCCAGTCGCCAGACGACTGCTGGACCACTAAGTCCAAGTTGCCATGACACAGGATCCGGCGAATGCCAAGTTCTTTGGCAAGTCGGAGCCCGTGAATGAGTGCTTCGTACTCGGCGACGTTGTTGGAGGCGGCAAAGTGGATTTGCAGTGTGTATTTGAGCTTGTCGCCTTTAGGAGAAGTGAGGACAACGCCGGCTCCCAAGCCGGTGCGCATCTTGGAGCCGTCGAAATGCATCCGCCAATGGGTGGAGTCAGGCGTTGGTGGTAGGTACTGGGTTTCGGCCCAGTCGACGAGGAAGTCGGCCAGTGTTTGTGACTTGATGGCGGTGCATGGTTGGTAATAGATGGTGTAGGGAGCCAGCTCTATGGCCCATTTCGCCACTCGGCCAGAAGCATCTCGGCTTCCGATGATCTCGGCAAGTGGGGTCGTGCAGACCACAGTGATTGGATGCTCTTGAAAGTAAGGCTTCAATTTCTTGGCGGCAAAGTGCACACCATAGCACATCTTCTGGTAGTGGGGGTAGTTCTACTTGGAGGCCGACAACACTTCGCTCAGGTAATATACCGGTCTCTGGACAGGTAGTGCCTTGCCTTCCTCCTTGCGTTCCACTACAATGACTGTGCTGACTACCCGGCTGGTGGCGGCGATGTACAGGAGCATAGGTTCCTTAGGAGTCGGGGCCGCCAGAACGGGTGGAGTAGTTAGCATCTTCTTCAACTGGAAAAAAGCTTCGTCCGTGAAAAAAGTGGTTTTCTTCATGAGCTGGTATAAGGGGAGAGCTTTCTCGCCCAGCCGACTGATGAATAGGCTGATGGATGCCAAGCAGCTGGTGAACTTTTGCACGTCCAGCAGTCGGCTGGGTACCTCCATCCTCTCAATGGCCTTGATCTTTACAGGGTTGCACTCTATGCCGCGTTCAGAGACCAGGAAGCCAAGGAGTTGGCCGGCTGGTACTCCGAAGACGCACTTCTCAGGGTTGAGCTTGATCTGGAATCGGTGCAGGTTCTCAAAGGTCACCTTGAGGTCTTCCAGCAGTGTTCCACACTTTTCCGCCTTCACCACCACATCGTCCAAGTAGACGTGGGCGTTTCTGCCGAGTTGCTTGAGGAGGCACTTCTGCATGCAACGCTGAAAGGTGGCGCCGGCATTCTTCAAGCCAAACATGATGGTGAGGTAGCAGAAGGCTCCAAACGGCGTGATGAAGGCGGTCTTCAGTCTGTCAGCCGGGTTCAGCTTGAGCTGGTGATATCCTGAATATGCATCCAAAAAGCTCAACAGCTCGCATCCGGCTGTGGAGTCTATCACCTGATCAATTCTTGGTAGAGCAAACGGGTCCTTGGGGCAAGCCTTGTTGAGGCTTGTGTAGTCAATACACATTCGCCACTGCTTGTTCTTCTTCAGTACCAGGACCGGGTTGGCTAGCCACTCTAGAAAGAATACTTCCATAATGAAGCCAGCTGCTAGGAGTCGGGCTATCTCTTCTCCGACAACTCTTCTCTTTTCTTCTGAAAGGCGGCGCAAGGGCTGCCTGACCGGCTTTGCATCAGATCGGACATGTAACTTGTGCTCGGCGAATTCCGTCGGTACACCTGGCATGTCTTTGGGGGACCATGCGAAGATGTCCCGATTCTCACGGAGGAAATCGACAAGCTCGCCTTCCTATTTGCTGTCGAGGTTTGCGCCTACGACAGCGTACCTCTTTGGGTGCTCCGGATCCAAGGGTACCTTCTTTGTCTCTCTGGCCGGCTTGAACGAACCCTCAGCCTCCGACTCCTTTGGGTTAGGCGACACCTCTAGCTGCTTGCCGACCATCGCCACAACCCGGTCAAGGAGCCATTTCTCGGCTGCGATCACCAGGGACTTGGCCAGCCGACTACTCTCAGCCGCACATGCAGACGACTTCCGGTAGTCGCCGGCTACGATCAGAATCCCCCTGGAACTGGGCATCTTCATTTTGAGGTAGGCGTAGTGAGGGACCGCCATGAACTTGGCCAGGGCGGGTCGGCCAAGTAACGCATGGTAGGGGCTCACGAGGTCCACCACCTCAAACCAAACTGACTCTCAGCGGAAGTGATCTTTGTCTCCAAAGAGGACGTCCATCAGGATCTTGCCGATTGGTGAGCAGGAAAGACCAGGAACAATACCATGGAACACAGTCCGGCTGTTCTGAAGCTGTCTTTGCTTGATTCCTAACTTCTCCATGGTGTCCTTGTACAGGATGTTGATGATGTTGCCTCCGTCTATCAAAACTCGCGAGAAACGAGCAGCTCGTCTATCCGTGGCAAAGGTGGCATCCAAGACCAAGGCATAAGAGCCCGGACTCGGCATCACCTCTGGGTGATCAGCTCTGCTCCAGCTGATTGGCTTCTTGGACCAGTGCATGAACTCTGGTGTCTCTGATGCTACTGCATTCACCTCTTGTCGCTGCAGCCGCCTGCTGCGTCGATCATCAGCCACGCTGGTAAATATCACGTAGGCTCCATGCTCTTCGGGGTACTCATCTTGTACTGCACCGACTGGCCTGACAACCGGCTGCTGGGGCGGAGGCGGAGGCTGCTGCCCAACAGGCGGGGGGGGGGGGGGGGGGGGGGGTAGGAGGCCGTCTCCTTTGGCGATCCTAGTGAGCCAGTGGTACTTCCGGGTGGTGTGATTCGACGGCTTCGCGCCGCTATGGAACTTGCAAGGACCATCCAGAGTCTGCTCGTATGAGAAAGCCGGCAACCAGTTGGGCTTGCCACCTTTCTGTCGCTTGGGTGGAGGCTGCCCATCCGGCTGCTGGTCTTCAACTGTCGCGACCTGCCGGCTGCTGGAAGCCGGCTGCGGGGCCTTGCGCTTGTGGTCGTTCTGCTGTTGCCGCCGACTGGCGTCTCCTGCTGGAGTTCTAGGAGCCTGAGGGGCCACTTTGCCAGTCGCGCTAACTTGAATCTCCGCCTTCATGGAGGAGTCGGCCGTGGCATACTTGTCTGCTATGATCAGCAGCTCGTCGAGGGTTTCTGGCTCGTCGCAGAGGAGCTTGTGCTTGAGGAGGGTGCCTTCTCTGCACCCGGCGGTGAAGTACTCGATAGCCTGCACCTCGTGCACGCCCTCGCAGGAGTTCCGAAGCTCGGTCCAACGCGTGAGGTAGTCGCGAGTCGACTCGTTGGGGCCTTGCATGCACAAGGAAAACTGATGAGGCTTGGGAGGACGCTTGTACGTGCTTGTGAAGTTGCGGACGAATGCATCGGTGAAGTCGACCCAGCTGTTGATGCTGCGGGGCTTCAGGCTGTTCAGCCATGTCCGGGCCGTGCCCTGGAGCATGAGCGGAATGTATTTTACGGTGACACGCTTGTTGCCGTTCGCTATGTTGACGGCCGTGGAGTAGTCGACCAGCCAGTCCTCCGGCTCCATGGAGCCAGTGTACTTGGGCGTGTCTCTTGGGAGTGTGAACCCTTTGGGAAAGGGCTCGTCTCGAATGCGGGGCCCAAAACAAGGCGGACCCAACTCGTCTTCTTCTTCCAGCGCCAGGGATCGGTAAAGTCGGTCGATCCGGTGGCGGGCGTCGTTTTCTCCGACTCCCTCTCGGCGGCCAAGGCGGTCGCCGAGAGTCGGATGGTCAATAGGCGGCGGGGAGACTCGCCTTTCCTTGCGAGGAGGAGGAGGCGGACAGTCGTCCCGTCGTTCCACTGCTCTCGGGCGGCCGTCTTGGTCGCGCTCTATGGTAATGTGAGTCCGGCTGTGGCTGACAGCCGGATCCTTGTCTTTCCTTCCTCGGGCGCTGCCAGTCGGTGTCCGAGACGTCGCGCCTTGATCTCGGCGTGGAGGCTGGTCATCGTTTTGTCGCTGCGGCGCCTCCGTGCGGCAGTCGGCCTCGTTCTGCGTGGCAGCCGTGTCGAGGAGCCGTTGGACTCGCTGCGTCATTAGGCGGCGCTCTTCGCCCTCGAAGTTGTCCAGCTCGTCCGCCGCCACCTGGGCGGCTCGAATGTTCTCCGCAGGCGTGGCGTACACAGGGCGATTTTCCCCGAACAGGTTGGTGATGGCCACGCCGCGCTGCTGGACCGCGCCAAGGCGGCTAGGCCCAGCTGGGGCTGGCGAGCCACCCACAGCGCGATCCATCTCACACTGGTAGGCTTCTGACAAGCGTCTCATGCTAGCCAGCTTCTTCGCGCCTTCGACGAGCTGAAGGCGGTGCGCCTCCAATGTCTCCGCGTCAGCGTCTTCCGGAAAAAACGCAGTCAGGTCTTGTAGTGCCGCGCCAAGTGGGTCATGCGCTCCTCCGCTGGGAGGCTCGTCATGACCGATGATGAGCACCTCAGTGACGGTGCTTCCGTCACTCTCGACGCGAGGGAGAGGTTCGTTGTAGACCACCACGTTGGTGGGGAACGCGTCGAGCGACACGGTGTCAGAGTCGACCAGCATCGGGTCGATGGAGCCTACAGACTCCAAGTCCACGGCAGGCTCGCCGGTGACGTGGAGTTGGTCGAGGAGGCCCGCGAGGAGGCTCTCGGGGCCACCCGTGCCTGCGTTGGATCCAGGTTCGTCGGAGAGGCGAACCTCGCCGACAAGATCGGCGAGGTAGCTGGCTGCGCAGGCGATCTCAACGCCGTGCAGAGCGTCAGCGCAAACTCCGTCTGGCGTGCCGGGCTGGCTGCGCTCGCCAGGGACAAAAAGGGTTCCCATCCAGAGCAGGTCTCCGGACAACGGTGCACCAGGCCCCACGGTGGGCGCCAAATGTCGGGGGTTGGGTGCGACATATGCCAAAGGATGGCTTATCATGGTCGGGGCGAGTAGAACGTCGCCGGTGCCTGGAAACGGGATAAGGCGAAGACATGCACGCCGGCAAATCTTACCCAGCTTCAGGGCTCTCCGGGGAGATAATACCCCTACTGCTGCTCTACGGGGTCTCCGCATGATCACTATGGCAAAGTGTTTACACGGTTGCTCCTTGAGCTGTTTCCTGGAGGTAGGAGAAGGCAAGGCTAGCTCTCTCCTTCCTATATGATCTAGTCTAGTGCTAATGGATTCCAACCCTTTGCATGGATGCCCCGGGGGGTTTATATAGGCCTACCCCCCAGGGGTACAATGGTAATCCGGCTGGGCGCGGGCCCAGCCGTCAGTCTCACTGGACGACGTATTATCCGCCGACTCCTGGGGCCCGCCGACTGGTGGGCCCCAGCAGACTCGCTCGGTACGGAGCCGACAGGCCGTGTCTGCCGCGGGCGGGTCTTGCCGGCTGCAGATTACTTTAGCCGTGCCTCTAATGACGCAGGCTCGGTCATGAGGTCGTGGCGACAGCTCCGCCGTCTGGCGGGCGATCACTGTGGCCACTACTTGTCGTGTCTGATTAATGGCGCGTGGGGCCCGTGGGAGGGGCCGGCCGACTTCTGGTCGCCGACTCCCATCCGGGCCGACTGGTGGTGCTTTCGCCGTCTTTCGTACGCCCGCCGACTGGTGGGACCCATCATCCCTGGGTCGTACCTGCAGGCCGTCGTGAGCACAGGGCTCCGCCCCCTGGGGCTGACGTCAGGGCCGGCATGGCAATAGTGTCGCGCCGTGCGGAGATCTCCGCAGGTACGGCGTACTGTAGCCACGCCTGCCCTTGGAAAAGGGGTGGGAATGGACCTTACTATGGCCACTCCCCATCCCGTCCCTCTTTATGAGGGCATAGGGGTTGTTGGCGTCGCGGGCCGACTCCCCAAGGCCGGCTTCTCTGGAAGTCGCCAGTCAGGAGTCGGCTCATCCTGAAGTCGTCCCTGGAACTCGGCCATGAGTGGGCAGTCGGCTGCCTCGCCGCTGACTCTCAGAAGGTAGCTCTTCGTCCTGGGGTCTCGAGGGGCGCAGTCTGCCTCAATGTCTTGAAAGGTTCTGGGCCTGGGTTAGCCTACCCGTGGCCCATTACTCCGACAATCGGGATACCGACGATCGAATCTCGGGCAAGTATCGTACCCATAGACAAAGGGAATTGTATACGGGATTGATTAAATCCTCGACATCGTGGTTCATCCGATGAGATCATCGTGCAACATGTGGGAGCCAACATGGGTATCCAGATCCCGCTGTTGGTTATTGACCGGAGAGTCGTCTCGGTCATGTCTGCATGTCTCCCGAACCCGTTGGGTCTACACACTTAAGGTTCGGTGACGCTAGGGTTGTAGAGATATTAGTATGCGGTAACCCGAAAGTTGTTCGGCGTCCTAGATGAGATCCTGGACATCACGAGGAGTTCCGGAATGGTCCGGAGGTGAAGATTTATATATAGGAAGTCCAGTTTCGGCCATCGGGAAAGTTTCGGGGGTAATCGGTATTGTACCGGGACCACCGGAAGGGTCCAGGGGGTCCACCGGGTGGGGCCACCTATCCCGGACGGCCCATGGACTGAAGTGGGAGGGGAACCAGCTCCTGGTGGGCTGGTGTGCCTCCCATGGGCCTCCCCCTGCGCCTAGGGTTGGAAACCCTAAGGGTGGGGGGGGGGCGCCCCACCTGACTTGGAGGGCAAGTCCCCCCTTGGCCGCCGCCGCCCTTGGAGATTGGATCTCCTAGGGCCGGCGCCCTCCCTAGGGGTCCTATATATAGTGGTGGGAGAGAGGGCAGCCGCACCCAAGTCCCTGGCGCCTCCCTCTCCCTCCGTGACACCTCTCCCTCTCGTTGGTGCTTGGCGAAGCCCTGCCGAGATCCCGCTGCTTCCACCACCACGCCGTCGTGCTGCTGGATCTCCATCAACCTCTCCTCTCCCCTTGCTGGATCAAGAAGGAGGAGACGTCTCTCCTTTCCGTACGTGTATTGAACACGGAGGTGCCGTCCGTTCGGTGCTAGGATCTGTTGGGGAACGTAGCAGAAATTTAAAAATTTCTATGCATCACCAAGATCAATCTATGGAGTAATCTAGCAACGAGGGGAAGGATAGTGCATCTACATACCCTTGTAGATCGCTAAGCGGAAGCGTTGCAAGAACGCGGATGAAGGAGTCGTACTCGCAGCGATTCAGATCGCGGTTGATTCCGATCTAAGCGCCGAACAACGGCGCCTCCACGTTCAACACACGTGCAGCCCGGTGACATGTCCCACGCCTTGATCCAGCAAGGGGAGAAGGAGAGGTTGGGGAAGACTCCATCCAGCAGCAGCACGATGGCGTGGTGGTGAGGGAGGAGCGTGGCAATCATGCAGGGCTTCGCCAAGCATCGCGGGAGAGGAGGAGGACTTGGGAGAGGGGGAGGGCTGCGCCAGAACTTGGGTGCGGCTGCCCTCCCACCCCCCACATATATATAGGGGCAAGGGAGAGGGGGGGCCGGCCCCCTCAGATCCAATCTGAGGAGGGGGCGGCGGCCAGGGGGTTGCCTTGCCCCCCAAGGCAAGGGGGCGCCCCCTTTAGGGTTCCCCTTAAACCCTAGGCACATGGGCCCTAGGGGGGATGCGCCCAGCCCACTAAGGGGCTGGTCCCTCTCCACACACAGCCCATAGGGCCCTCCGGGGAAGGTGGACCCTCCCGGTGGACCCCCGGAACCCCTTTGGTGGTCCCGGTACAATACCGGTAACCCCCCGAATTATTCCGGTGACCGTATGATGACTTCCCATATATAAATCTTTACCTCCAGACCATTCCGGAACTCCTCATGATGTCCGGGATCTCATCCGGGACTCCGAATAACATTCGGTAACCACGCACATCTATTCCCTATAACATTAGCGTCATCGAACCTTAAGTGTGTAGACCCTACGGGATCGGGAGTCATGCAGACATGGCTGAGACAACTCTCCGGTCAATAACCAACAGCGGGATCTGGATACCCATGTTGGTTCCCACACGCTCCACGATAATCTCATACGATGAACCACGATGTCAAGGATTCAATCAATCTCGTATACAATTCCCTTTGTCTATCGGTATGATACTTGCCCGAGATTCGATCGTCGGTATCCCGATACCTTGTTCAATCTCGTTGCCAGCAAGTCTCTTTACTCGTTCCGTAACACATCATCCCGTGATCAACTCCTTGGTCACATTGTGCACATTATGATGATGTCCTACCGAGTGGGCCCAGAGATACCTCTCCATTACACGGAGTGACAAATCCCAGTCTCGATTCGTGCCAACCCAACAGACACTTTCGGAGATACCCGTAGTGCACCTTTATAGCCACCCAGTTACGTTGTGACGTTTGGCACACCCAAAGCACTCCTACGGTATCCGGGAGTTGCACAATCTCATAGTCTAAGGAAATGATACTTGACATTGGAAAAGCTTTAGCATACGAACTACACTATCTTGTGCTAGGCTTAGGATTGGGTCTTGTCCATCACATCATTCTCCTAATGATGTGATCCCGTTATCAACGACATCCAATGTCCATGGTCAGGAAACCGTAACCATCTATTGATCAACGAGCTAGTCAACTAGAGGCTTACTAGGGACATGGTGTTGTCTATGTATCCACACATGTATCTGAGTTTCCTATCAATACAATTCTAGCATGGATAATAAACGATTATCATGAACAATGAAAAATAATAATAACTAATTTATTATTGCCTCTAGGGCATATTTCGAACAGTCTCCCACTTGCACTAGATTCAGTAATCTAGTTCACATCGCCATGTGATTAACACTCACAGGTCACATCGCCATGTGACCAACATCCAAAGAGTTTACTAGACTCAATAATCTAGTTCACATCACTATGTGATTAACACTCAATGAGTTCTGGGTTTGATCATGTTATGCTTGTGAGAGAGGTTGTAGTCAACGGGTCTGCAATATTCAGATCCCCATGTATTTCGCAAAACTTTATGTCATATCTTAGATGCTACTACCACATTCCACTTGGAGCTATTCCAAATTTTTGCTCCATTATACGTATCCGGTATCTCTACTCAGAGCTATCCGGATAGGTGTTAAGCTTGCATCGACGTAACTCTTTACGTCGAACTCTTCATCACCTCCATAACCGAGAAACAATTCCTTATTCCTCTAAGGATAATTTTGACCGCTATATGGTGATCCACTCCTAGATCACCTTTGTACCCTCTTGCCAGACATGTGGCAAGGCACACATCAGGTGCGGTACTCAGCATGGCATACCGTATAGAGCCTATGACAAAAGCATAGGGGACGACCTTCGTCCTTCCTCTTTCTTCTGCCATGGTCAAGCTTTGAGTCTTACTCAACTTCACACCTTACAACTCAGGTAAGAACCCCTTCTTTGAC
Source organism: Triticum urartu (assembly GCF_003073215.2). Taxonomy (NCBI): domain Eukaryota; kingdom Viridiplantae; phylum Streptophyta; class Magnoliopsida; order Poales; family Poaceae; genus Triticum; species Triticum urartu. The sequence goes on along the minus strand of NC_053025.1, from coordinate 58,766,367 downwards.
TGATCTATTTTTAACTCCTTCAAAAACATGTCAAGGTGTGCGTTCTTTGAAAGTATCATTAGGCGTCTTGATCTATTTCTATAGATCTTGATGCCCAATATGTAAGCAGCTTTATCCAGGTCTTCCTTTGAAAATCACTCTTCAAACAACCGTTTATGCTTTCCAGAAATCCTACATTATTTCGAATCAACAATATGTCATCCACATATACTTATCACAAATATTTTAGTGCTCCCACTCACTTTCTTGTAAATACAAGTTTCTAGCAAACATTGTATAAACCTAAAAGCTTTGATCACTCCATCAAAGCATATATTCCGACTCCAAGATGCTTGCTCTAGTCCATAGAAGGATTGCTGGAGCCAGCATACCTTTTAGCATCCTTAGGATCGACAAAACCTTTTATTGTATCACATACAACTTTTCTTACGAAAACTGGTAAGAAAACTTGTTTTGACATGCATCTGTCAGATTTCATAATCGAAAAATACAGCTAATGCTAACATGATTCTAACGGACTTAAGCATCGCTACGGGTGAGAAATTCTCATCGTAGTCAACTCCTTGAACTTGTGAAAAGACTCTTTCCCACGAGTCGAGCTTCATAGACGGTAACATTACCGCCCACGTCCGTCTTCTTCTTAAAGATCCATTTATCTCAATGACTTGCCGATCATTGGGCAAGTCCACCAAAGTCCATGCTTTTTTCTGATACATGGATCCTATCTCGGATTTCATGGCTTCTAACCATTTGTCGGAATACGGGCCCACCATCACTTCTCCATAGCTCGTAGGTTCATTGTTGTCTAACAACATGATATCTAAGACAGGATTACCGTACCACTCAGGAGTAGTACATATCCTTGTCGACCTACGAGGTTTGATAGCAACTTGATCCGAAGCTTCATGATCACTATCATTAACTTCCTATTCAACAGACGTAGGCGCCACAGAAAACATCTTTCTGTGTTGCATCACTCTCTGGTTGAAGTAAAGGTTCGACAACCTCATCAAGTTCTATCTTCCTCCCACTCAATTCTTTCGAGAGAAACTCCTTCTCGAGAAAGGACCCGTTCTTAGCGACAAACAATTTGCCCTCGGATCTGAGATAGAAGGTATACCCAACTGTCACCTTTGGGTATCCTATGAACATGTGTTTGTCTGCTTTTGGGTTCGAGCTTCTCCGGCTGAAGCCTTAAGCATTGCAGCCCCAAACATTAAGAAACGACAATTTTGGTTTCTTGCCAAACCAATATTCACACGACGTCGTCTCAACGAACTTAGATGGTGTCCTATCTAAAGTGAATGCAGTTGTCTCTAACGCATAACCTCAAAATAATAGCGGTAGATCGGTAAGAGACATCATAGATCGCACCATATCTCATAAGGTTCAATTATCACGTCCGGACACACCATTACGCTATGGTGTTCCAGGTGGCTTCAACTGCGAAACAATTCCACAATGTCTTAAGTGATTGCCAAACTCATAACTCAGAAAATCCCCCTTTGATCAGATCGTAGGAACATGATCTTCTTGTTATGATGATTCTTAACTTCACTCTGAAATCGCTTGAACTTTTCAAATGTTTCAGACTTGTGCTTCATTAAGTAAATATACCTATATCTACTCAAATCGTCAGTGAAGATGAGAAAATAGCGATATCCACCACACACTTCAATTCTCATTGGATCACACGCATCAGCATGTATTTCCAACAAGTCACTTGCCCGTTTCATTGTACCTGAAAACGGGGTCTTAGTCATCCTGCCCATGAGGCATGGCTCGCATGTGTCAAGCGATTCAGAATCAAGAGACTCCAAACATCCATCGACATGGAGTTTCTTCATGCATCTTATGCCAATATGACCTAAGCGGCAGTGCCACAAGAAAGTGGTACTATCATTATTAACTCTACATCTTTTGGCGTGAACATGCGTATTACTATGACCGAGATTCAATGAACCATTCACATAGGGTGCATGACCATGAAAGGTATTATTCATGTAAACATAATAACCATTATTCTCTAACTTAAATGAATAACCGTATTGCAATGAACATGATCTAATCATATTCATGCTCAACGTAGACACCTGATAACATTTATCTAGGTTCAATACTAATCCCGAAGGCAGATGGAGCGTGCAATGGTGATCTCATCAACTTTGGAAACACTTCCAACACACATCATCACCTCGCCCTTAGCCAGTCTCCGTTTAGTCCGTAGCTTTTTGCTTCAAGTCACCAATAATAGCAACTGAACCGGTATCCAATACCCAGGTGCTACCAGGAGTACTAGTGAGGTACACATTAATAACACGTATATACTTTGTTGAAGTTGCTAGCCTTCTTATCTACCATGCATATGGGGTAATTCCGCTACCAGTGACCGTTCCCCTTACAATAGAAGCACTTTGTAACATCCCAAATTTTCAATTTGGAATGTTATACATTAGATTATCAATGCATATCATATTTTATTTTGCATTTTGGTTGATCTTAGAAATTCTATGCAACTCAATGACCCACGGAGAGAGTTGGGGATTTTGTTATTTTCATATTTGAGTTTCCTCAAATTTTGAGAATAGGATCATTTGATTTTATTTATTTTATCATCAATTATTTTTATTACAAAAATTTGAGAGAGGGAATAAAATGACTTTCCCAAAATAAAGAAATATTGAGGATTTAATAATAAAATCAAATAAGTTTTTATTTCGGAGTTTTTCGGTGTTTTATTTGAATTTAGGAAAAATGTGCATTTTTCAAAATTGCATTTAGGTCCCAAATAAATGTTCACCTTGTGCGGTTTGATTTTAGAAACCCGTGAAAATTTATTTCGGAATTTTTGGAGTCCGTTTAGTATTTATCTTTATTTTTCTTCCGAGCGAAATAATAAAAAAAAACGAACCGACCTACGGGCCGTGTCCGGATAGGACTCCGGCCCGAGGTGGCTTTATAAGCCGACCCACCCGGGAACCCTAGCCCCAGCCGCCCGCCCCAGCCGCCCGACCCCGCCGCCACCTGCGCCACCGCCGCCGCCCGCCGCCGCACGCGCCGCCGCCGCCGCTGCCGCCGGACGCCGCCGCCGGAGGTTCGCTGCGCCTCGACTTCCATGCCATCGTTTTTTTTAAATATCGGTTTTCGCCGATTTTTCTGTCGGTTTTTTTAGTTTCGGTTTTTTTAAATAGATCAATTTTTCCGGTTTATTTAAATAGCGAGCGTTCGTCGTTTTTCTTTTTCTCAGATTAAATCCGCGATTTTTCTGATCGTGATTCCTGATCCGATTTTCGTTTTAGTATAACTTTTCGCTCGTTTATCGGAATCAGGCGATTCAAGCGCCTAGAGTTTCGTCTTGAAACCCTCTATCCGTTTAACCAACTTAAACAAGATTTTTATACTGTAAAATTTGCCCTAGATCCAGATTTATAGAACGAAGTTGTTTTCTTTCGCCGTTTGACTTTCGTTGCTTCGTTCGATTTGATTCTTTTTGCCAACCGGAGTTCTTAAGTTGAACCTTTTGGTTAGATCTCTTATTTGAGTTTTACCCGTGCATTAGATGAGTTCTTATTGTATGCTTGTTTGTTTGTTTGCGATAGAATACCCGGAGTGCGCCGCTTATTACTTCGAATCTCTAGGTTTCCCGGATCATCAGCAAGGCAAGTAACACTTTGATCATACCTTTTCTACTACCTAGTTTTATTGCATTAAATCAATCCTCACACATTGCATGGTTAGGATCTAATTAAATTGTGGGATGGGAAGTAGATGAGGTAGTACCTATTACCTGTTATTATCAAACCTTTGGGAGTTACTTCTACGTTTGCTTATTATGCCATGCTATGCCAGTAGACGTTGATTGGGTGAGTGATATCCATGATAGATGTGAGTTTTGTTACTTAATGGTTTATCTAAGGTGGCAACTTAAACACACATCTGGGTGGATTGAGGCACTTGGGTATTCCAGGACTTGCCTGTTTTCTTTTGGACCGCCACCCAGGCTCAAAGGGATCATAAGACTATTCATACTAGAAACTTCCGTGTGCAGCCACTAGCTATTATGGGCTCTAGCATAATTGACTAAGTCGTGCGAACTCTTACAGTGGTAGACTAGCAGATGTAGGGGATGTAGGTGGTACGGTCTACCCGATCGTAAGGTGCTAGCGCTTCTGAAAGACTATGTCTTGGTCATCCGTCTTCTCAAACACCATGAAGTGCGAGAAACCAAACGGAGGCGATCGAGTCTTGTGAGGGAAAAGTGCGCCAACCTCTGCAGAGTGTAATAAACTAATCATGATTAGCCGTGTCCCCGGTTATGGACATCTTGAGTATCTAGTACCTGGATTATCATGTGAATCTCAACATGTTACTCTAAATTAATTTTGTTGGGTTTGTTTAATGATGATGCTTAATTGGGATTGAGAATGCTGTCAACCATTCTCAATGTTTAACAACTACCATGATAGTTAAATAAATTTTTATTCCTTTGAAGTAGGGAAAATTTGGCTTTAGGCAAAATTGTAACCATAGAGCTTTCCACCAGCCAAATATGCATATAGTATAGCTGTTTCATTCCATTACTCTCTATGTGTTACCTTGCCAGCATATTCCATGTGCTGACCCGTTTCGGGCTGCAACGTTAATGTTGCAAACTTTTCAGATGACGATTAAGGAGTTTTAGGTCGTGGTTCTATACTTAGTGATGCCGTTGGAGTTGATGGACTCACTTATCTTCCAAGCCTTCCGCTGTTATCGATATTAGATGGCCTTAAGCCATATTTATTGTAATAAGTTCTCTTTTGAGACACTCGATGTAATAAGTGTGTGATTGCTACTCTGCTATAAATCCTCCGAGTACTGTGTGGTGTCAGCATTACTGATCCAGGGATGATACCGAAGCACAGAGATCAGACTGTCTGAGGTCTGGTTGCTACAGAGATGGTATCAGAGCACACGCTGACTGTAGGACACGACCACTAAGCTAAAAGACCTAGATCACTATTCACTCTCTTCTCTTCTGACTTCTCATCTTTTCTACTCTTTAGGATGGCGGATGCAAGGAACAAGTTCACGCAACTGGATGAAGATACACCCTTTGGACATCACTTGAAGGAAGTCACTAGATACCTGAACATAGGAGTACCAAGCTTCACAGGAACCTACAACGCCACTTTACCTGAAGAAGAGCGCTGGATGATTCAAGTTCAAGTTCCAGGAAGGACGTTCATGCCAGTCACTGAGCCCATAGAGTTTTCTTTTGATGCACCAACTTGGATTCTAGGAAAGAGCATGGCAGCTCACATCGCCATGGGACGCATTGGAGAAGTCTACCGCAAGGATCTCAAGGATACTATCTACCAGATTTGTGGGCGCTGAGATGAGCACTGGGAGATGATCAGCACCAGGAAGGATAGATCAATCGCCGCTTTTATCCAGGAGTTAAACCAGCACATTCAACGACAGGAGAACCAGATGTGCGCCGACATGATAGATCTGAAGAAGGCTAAGACTAGAATCAAGGAACTGGAGGAAGAACTCAAGGCTACACGTGAAGATTATGAAGAGGAAATTGAAGTATTGGTGGAGAAGAATGACGACCTGATCAAGAAGATTGGAATATTTATGGGAGGCCCTACGCCAGTAGATGAAGACGAAGAACCCAAGGAGATTAGCCCGGAAGACTACATCATCATCGACGGCACCGACTCGGAACCAGATAGTAGCGATGATGACTATGTTGATGAAGCTGGAGCAGATATCAAGGAGTCTGCAACCGAAGAATATTTCTAGTAGACCACCTCATCAGTAGTAGTAGTCCACCATGTAAATATAGTAGTCCGAGCACTTTTGCGATAGTTAGATTGATTGTATGCCCTTGTTTGATTGAATGAAGTGAATTGTTTGCTTTTGCCTCATGTGCATATGGGTAGTGTTTTCTCTTTAGACTCCCTCTATTCTTACATCTCATCTTTTCTAAACCCTCAGATGCCTCCGAGACGTGACCCCAGATTTGCCTTTCCACTGGAGCTCACCCAGTTGATCCAGCAGCAGAACATATTGATGCAGTTGCTAGTCCAGAATCAGAATCAAGGGAACAACAACAACAACCCACCACCACCACCACCACCTGTTGACCACTTAGCCCGTTTTCTTAGGCTGAATCCGCCGGTGTTTTCCAGTAGCACCGAGCCAATAGTAGCAGATGATTGGCTCCGCAAGACAGCTAGTGAGTTGACCACAGCAGGATGCACAGATGCGGAGAAGGTGAAGTTTGCCGCACATCAGCTAGAAGGACCCGCAGCATCATGGTGGGAGAATTTCACAGCCACTTTCCCAGTTGACACCGTCACATGGGACCAGTTTCAGCAGGCTTTTCGTACTGCCCATGTTTCAGCAGGAGCTATGGCCATGAAGAAGCGTGAGTTTCGCAACTTGCGCCAAGGAGGACGGACAGTTGGCCAGTATGTGGAGGACTTTAGTAAGTTAGCACGTTATGCCCCAGATGACGTTGCTACGGATGCAGCTAAGCATGAGAAGTTTCTGGAAGGACTGAATGATGAGTTGAGCATGCAGTTGATGGTAGCCACCTTCAACAACTACCAGGAGTTGGTAGATCGTGCTCTTATGATTGAAGGGAAGCAGCAGCAAATTGAGAATCGCAAGAGGAAGTATGGACAAGGAAAGTACAATTTAGGAGCTCAGCAGAAGCCACGTTTTACCCCTAGACCAGGAGGACATTTTCAGCATACCCATGGATGAGGTAGCTCGCACAATCACAATGGCACCAAGAATGGAAATGGCAATGGAGGAAGCAACGGCCAGAATCGCACCAACCCATCAACCCCAGCCAAGAAGGACCTGAGCCAAGTCACCTGCTTTAAGTGTCAGAATACCGGACATTATGCCAATGAATGTCCTGAAGGCCAAAATGGTAATGGAAGTTCTGGGAAGAAGCCGAACCCTTTCAACAGGGGACGGGTGAACCACGTTAGCATGGAGGAGGTTGAAGCTCAGCCCGATGCAGTAATAGGTAAGTTTTTGGTTAAGTCATTTAATGCACTCGTTCTTTTTGATACTGGTGCATCGCATTCATACATCTCAAGGGGATTTGTGGATAAGTATAACCTATCAACCCAAGCCATTAGGTCACCCATGTTAGTAACCTCGCCTGGAGCAGAGTATGTGGCTAGTCTATGGTGTGATCGGTTACCATTAAGGATTGGTAACTATGTTTTTCCCTCAGACCTAATAGTATTGGAATCTCAAGGATTGGATGTGATATTAGGCATGGATTGGTTATCAAAGTATGAAGGGAATATTGAATGTGCTAGTAAGTCAATTTTTCTTACCACCCAGAAGGGAGAAGGATCAAGTATGTATCCCGGCATGTGCCGAAGAGGACCCAAGTAAATTGCTTAACAGGAGTTGTGCAGGAGGAAGTACCAGTGGTAAGGGATTTTCCTGAAGTATTTCCAAAGGAGTTGCCAGGCATGCCACCGGATAGAGATATTGAGTTTTTGATTGAGCTATTGCCAAGCACAGGGCCAATATCAAAGAGACCATATAGGATGCCAGCAAAGAATTTGGTGGAAATTAAGAAGCAGATTAAGGAATTACTGGATAAAGGATATATTCGCCCAAGTTCTTCGCCTTGGGGATCGCCAGTACTTCTAGTGGAGAAGAAGGATGGATCGTTAAGGATGGTTGTCGATTATCGAGGATTGAATGAAGTAACCATCAAGAACAAGTACCCACCACCGATGATCAATGATTTGTTTGATCGATTGCAAGGAGCTAAGGTATTTTCCAAGATCGATCTACGATCAGGATACCACCAGTTGAAGATTCGAGAACAGGATATTCCTAAGACAGCATTTACCGCCAGGTATGGGCTGTATGAGTATACTGTTATGTCATTTGGTCTGACTAACGCACCTGCCTATTTTATGAACATGATGAACAAAGTGTTTATGGAGTTCTTGCATAAGTTCGTCGTAGTGTTCATTGATGATATTCTGGTTTATTCGAAGAATGAAGAGGAACACGAGGAGCATTTGCGTTTGGTACTTGGAAAGCTCAGAGAACATCAATTATATGCCAAGTTTAGAAAATGTGATTTTTGGTTGAAGGAAGTAGGATTCCTCGAACACGTTATATCTGGAGAAGGTATAGCAGTTGATCCCACTAAAGTTGATACCGTGACCAAGTGGGAAGCCCCAACAACAGTTGGAGAGATCCGGAGTTTTCTTGGACTCGCAGGATACTACCGGAGATTTATTGAGAATTTCTCAAAGATTGCGAAGCCTATGACTGAGTTGTTGAAGAAAGATACCAAGTTCATATGGACAGAGGAATGTGAGGCTAGTTTCCAAGAGTTGAAGAAACGTTTGGTTACCTCACCAGTGTTGATTTTGCCAGACCAGACCAAAGATTATGAGGTGTATTGCGACGCTTCACGTCGAGGACTTGGAGCAGTGCTTATGCAGGAAGGGAGAGTTGTTTCATATGCCTCAAGACAACTGAAGCCTCGTGAGTTGAATTATGCCACGCACGATTTGGAATTAGCAGCCGTAGTGCATGCATTGAAAACATGGAGACATTTCCTCATTGGAAATCATTGTGAGGTGTACACGGATCATAAGAGTTTGAAGTACATTTTCACCCAGAAGGAGTTGAATCTCAGATAAAGGAGATGGTTGGAGCTTATCAAGGATTATGATATGAAATTGCATTATCACCCCTGAAAGGCTAACGTAGTAGCTGAGCATTAAGCCGTAAGAGCCATGTCAATACGATAATGACGGGAGAAATACCCAAGGAGTTAGCAGAAAATCTTCGCGAACTATGTGTGGAAATAGTTCTAAGAGGCTATGTAGCAGCATTGGAGATTCGGTCAACTTTGATGGATAGAATCAGAGAAGCTCAGAAAACTGACAAAGAGATTGCCGCTATAAAGGAGATACTAAGCAAAGGAAAAGCTAAAGGATTTCGTGAGGATGAGCACGACACCCTATGGTTTGAAGACCGCGTTTACGTGCCCAATGACCCGGAGATCAGGAAGTTGATTTTGCAAGAGGCACACGATTCACCGTATTCAATTCACCCAGGAAATACCAAGATGTATTTGGATTTGAAGGATATTTTCTGGTGGACCGGAATGAAGAAGGATATTGCGGAGTATGTAGCAGTTTGTGATGTATGTCAGAGAGTAAAGGCAGAGCATCAGAAGCCAGTGGGATTGTTACAACCATTGCCGATACCCGAATGGAAGTGGGATAAGCTAGGCATGGATTTTATCACGGGATTACCCATGACTCGTTCAGGCTATGACTCGATTTGGGTTGTAGTTGATCGATTGACAAAAGTAGCTCATTTCATCCTAGTAAAGACCACTTACACCAGTGCTAAGTTGGCAAAGATATACATGACCACGATCGTATGTCTGCATGGAGTTCCAAGGAGTATCGTATCAGATAGAGGAACCCAATTTACCTCAAAGTTCTGGAAGCAGTTGCACGAAACTTTGGGTACCAGGCTAGAATTCAGTACAGCTTTTCATCCACAGACAGATGGACAGACCGAGAGAGTCAATCAGATCTTGGAGGATATGCTGAGAGCTTGTGCGCTAGATTATGGATCTAGTTGGGACGATAATTTGCCATATGCAGAGTTCTCTTACAACAACAGTTATCAAACCAGTTTAAAGATGGCCCCTTTCGAAGCCTTGTACGGAAGGAGGTGCAGGACACCGTTGTCATGGGACGAAGTTGGAGACCGCCAGTTGTTTGGACCTGACTTGATTAAAGAGTCTGAACAGAAGGTGAAGTTGATTCGCGATAGGCTCAAGGTAGCCCAGTCCAGACAGAAGAGTTATGCGGATTCTAAACGCAAGGAGACCGTTTACGAAGTCGGAGATAGAGCTTATCTTCGATTTTCTCCACTTCGAGGAACAAAGCATTTTGGAGTTAAAGGGAAGTTAGCACCACGATTTGTAGGACCATATCGAGTTTTGGAACGTATGGGAGAAGTGGCCTACAAGTTGGAATTGCCCGAAGGATTGTCAGGAGTTCATGATGTGTTCCACGTTTCCCAGTTAAAGAAGTGTCACGCGGAGATGGCTGACATACCTTTGAGAGACACAGTGCCATTGGAAACTATTCAGTTGGATAACGATTTGACCTACAAGGAGAAACCAATTAAGATCCTCGAGTTTGCCAGCCGAGTTACCCGCAGCAAGGTTATCAAGTTTTGCAAAGTTCAGTGGAGCCACCACACAGAGGATGAAGCCACCTGGGAGCGAGAGGAAGATTTGCTCAAGGACCACCCTCACCTATTTTCTAGCCAACCCGAATCTCAAGGGCGAGATTCATCTTAAGGGGGGTAGGTTTGTAACATCCCAAATTTTCAATTTGGAATGTTATACATTAGATGATCAATGCATATCATATTTTATTTTGCATTTTGGTTGATCCTAGAAATTCTACGCAACGCAATGACCCACGGAGAGAGTTGGGGATTTTGTTATTTCCATATTTGAGTTTCCTCAAATTTTGAGAATAGGATCATTTGATTTTATTTATTTTATCATCAATTATTTCTATTACAAAAATATGAGAGAGGGAATAAAACGACTTTCCCAAAATAAAGAAATATTGAGGATTTAATAATAAAATCAAATAAGTTTTTATTCCAGAGTTTTTCGGTGTTTTATTTGAATTTAGGAAAAATGTGTGTTTTCCAAAATTGCATTTAGGTCCCAAATAAATGTTCACCTTGTGCAGCTTGATTTTAGAAGCCCGTGAAAATTTATTTCAGAATTTTTGGAGTCCGTTTAGTATTTATTTTTATTTTTCTTCCGAGCGAAATAATTAAAAAAATGATCCGACCTACGGGCCGTGTCCGGATAGGACTCCGGCCCGAGGTGGCTTTATAAGCTGGCCCACCCGGGAACCCTAGCCCCAGCCGCCCGACCCCGCCGCCACCCGCGCAGCCGCCGCCGCCCGCCTGCGCCGCCGCCGCCCGCCGCCGCCTCCCGCCGCCGCCGTCGCCGCCGGATTCCACCACCCGAGGTTCGTCGCGCCTCGACTTCCGTGCCATCGGTTTTTTTTAAGATCGGTTTTCGCCGGTTTTTCCATCGGTTTTTTTTGTTTCGTTTTTTTAAATAGATCAGTTTTTCTGGTTTATTTAAATAGCGAGCGTTCGTCGTTTTTCTTTTTCTCGGATTAAAACCGCGATTTTTCTGATCGCGATTCCTGATCCGATTTTCGTTTTAGTATAACTTTTCGCTCGTTTATCGGATTCAGGCGATTCAAGCGCCTAGAGTTTCTTCTCGAAACCCTCTATCCGTTTAACCAACTTAAACAAGATTTTGCTACTATAAAATTTTCCTTAGAGCCAGATTTCTAGAACGAAGTTGTTTTCTTTCGCCGTTTGACTTTCGTTGCTTCGTTCGATTTGATTCTTTTCGCCAACCGGAGTTCTTAAGTTGAACCTTCTGGTTAGATCTCTTATTTGAGTTTTACCCATGCATTAGATAAGTTCTTATTGTATGCTTGTTTGTTTGTTTGCGATAGAATACCCAGAGTGCGCCGCTTGTTACTTCGAATCTCTAGGTTTCCCGGATCATCAGCAAGGCAAGTAACACTTTGATCATACCTTTTCTACTACCCAGTTTTATTGCATTAGATCAATCCTCACACATTGCATGGTTAGGATCTAATTAAATTGTGGGATGGGAAGTAGATGAGGTAGTACCTATTACCTGTTATTATCAAACCTTTGGGAGTTACTTCTACGTTTGCTTATTATGCCATGCTATGCCAGTAGACGTGGATTGGGTGAGTGATATCCGTGACAGAAGTGAGTTTTGTTAATTAATGGTTTATCTAAGGTGGCAACTTAAACACACATCTGGGTGGATTGAGGCACCTGGGTATTCCAGGACTTGCCTGTTTTCTTTTGGACCGCCACCCAGGCTCAAAGGGATCATAAGACTATTCATACTAGAAACTTCCGTGTGTGGCCACAAGCTATTATGGGCTCTAGCATAATTTACTAAGTCGTGCAAACTCTTACAGTGGTAGACTAGCAGATGTAGGGGATGTAGGTGGTATGGTCTACCCGATCGTAAGGTGCTAGCGCTTCTGAAAGACTATGTCTCGGTCATCCGTCTTCTCAAACACCATGAAGTGCGAGAAACCAAACGGAGGCGATCGAGTCTTGTGGGGAAAAGTGCGCAAACCTCTGCAGAGTGTAATAAATAATCATGATTAGCCGTGTCCCCAGTTATGGACATCTTGAGTATCTAGTACCTTGATTATCATGTGAATCTGAACATGTTACTCTAAATTAATTTTGTTGGGTTTGTTTAATGATGATGCTTAATTGGGATTGAGAATGCTGTCAACCATTCTCAATGTTTAACAACTACCATGATAGTTAAATAATTTTTTATTCCTTTGAAGTAGGGAAAATTTGACTTTAGGCAAAATTGTAACCATAGAGCTTTCCACCAGCCAAATATGCATATAGTATAGCTGTTTCATTCCATTACTCTCTATGTGTTACCTTGCCAGCATATTCCATGTGCTGACCCGCTTCGGGCTGCAACGTTAATGTTGCAGACTTTTCAGACGATGATTAAGGAGTTTTAGGTCGTGGTTCTATACTCAGTGATGCCGTTGGAGTTGATGGACTCACTTATCTTCCAAGCCTTCCGCTGTTATCGATATTAGATGGCCTTAAGCCATATTTATTGTAATAAGTTCTCTTTTGAGACACTCGATGTAGTAAGTGTGTGATTGCTACTCTACTATAAATCCTCCGAGTACTGTGTGGTGTCATCATTACTGATCCAGGGATGACACCGGAGCACAGAGATCAGACTGTCTGAGGTCTGGTCGCTACACACTTAGTCTCGGGTTTGGGTTCAACCTTGGGTTCCTTCACTAGAGTTGCAACTGGTTTGCCATCCATGAAATTTCCCTTCTAGCCCTTGCCCTTCTTGAAACCAGTGGTCTTGTTAAACCATCAACACTTGATGCTCCTTCTTGATTTCTACCTTTTGTGGTCTTAAGCACCGCGTACAGCTCTGGGATCAACTCCATCCCTTGCATGTCATAGTTCATCACGAAGATCTAGTAGCTTAGTGATAGTGGCTAGAGAACTCTATCAATCACTATCTTCTCTGGAAGTTTAACTCCCACTTGATTTAAGTGATTCTAGCACCCAGACATTCTGAGCACATGCTCACTAGCTGAGCTATTCTCCTCCATCTTGTTGGCAAAAGAACTTGTCAGAGATCTCATACCTCTCAACACGGGCATGGGCCTGAAATCCCAATTTCAGCTCTTGGAACATCTCATATGTCTTATGGCATTCAAAACGTCATTGGAATCCCGATTCTAAGTCGTAAAGTATGGTGCACTAAACTATCAAGTAGTCATCAGGATGTGTCTGTCAGGTGTTCACAACATCCACAGACGATGTTGTAGGGGTTTGCACATCGAGCGGTGCATCAAAGACGTAAGCCTTCTATGTAGCAGTGAGGACACTCCTCGGACTACGGACCCAGTCCGCATCATTGCTTACAATATCTTTCAACTTAGTCTTTCTCTAGGAACGTATTGAAACAGGGAGTTACAATGTGAGCTATTTATCTACAACATATTTGCAAAGACAATTTAGACTATGTTCATGATAATTAAGTTCATCTAATCAAATTATTTAATGAACTCCCACTCAGATAGACATCCCTCTAGTCATCTAAGTGAAACATGATCCGAGTCAACTAGGCCGTGTCCGATCATCATGTGAGACGGACTAGTCAACATTGGTGAACATCTTCATGTTGATCGTATCTTCTATACGACTCATGCTCGACCTTTCGGTCTTCCGTGTTCCGAGGCCATGTCTATACATGCTAGGCTCGTCAAGTCAACATAAGTGTATTGCGTGTGTCAATCCGGCTTACACCCGTTGTATTCGAACGTTAGAATCTATCACACCCGATCATAACGTGGTGCTTCGAAACAACGAACCTTCGCAATGGTGCACAGTTAGGGGGAACACTTTCTTGAAATTATTGCGGGGGATCATCTTATTCAAGCTACCGTCGTTCTAAGCAAATAAGATGTAAAACATGATAAACATCACATGCAATCAAATGGTGACATGATATGGCCAATATCATTTTGCTCCTTTTGATCTCCATCTTCCGGGCGCCATGATCATCATCGTCACCGGCATGACACCATGATCTCCATCATCATGATCTCCATCATCGTGTCTTCTTGAAGTTGTCTCGTCATCTATTACTTCTACTACTATGGCTAACGCTTTAGCAATAAAGTAAAGTAATTACATGACATTTATGTTGACACACAGGTCATAAATAAATTAAGACAACTCCTATGGCTCCTGCCGGTTGTCATACTTATCGACATGCAAGTCGTGATTCCTATTACAAGAACATGATCAATCTCATACATAACATATATCATTCATCACATCCTTTTGGCCATATCACATCACATGGCACATGCTGCAAAAACAAGTTAGACGTCCTCTAATTGTTGTTGCAAGTTTTTATGTGGCTGCTATAGGTTTCTAGCAAGTACGTTTCTTACCTACGCCAAAACCACAACGTGATATGCCAATTTCTATTTACCCTTCATAAGGACCCTTTTCAGTGAATCCGATCCGACTAAAGTGGGAGAGACAGACACCCGCTAGCCACCTTATGCAACTAGTGCATGTCAGTTGGTGGAACCAGTCTCACGTAAGCGTACGTGTAAGGTCGGTCCGGGCCGCTTCATCCCACGATGCCGCCAAATCAAGATAAGACTAGTAACGGCAAGTAAATTGACAATATCGACGCCCACAACAACTTGTGTTCTACTCGTGCATAGAAAGTACGCATAGACCTAGCTCATGATGCCATTGTTGGGGAACGTAGCAGAAATTTAAAATTTTCTACGCATCACCAATATCAATCTATGGAGTAATCTAGAAACAAGGGGAAGGAGAGTGCATCTACATACCCTTGTAGATCGCTAAGCGGAAGCGTTGCAAGAACGCGGATGAAGGAGTCGTACTCGCAGCGATTCAGATCGCGGTTGATTCCGATCTAAGCGCCGAACAACGGCGCCTCCGCGTTCAACACACGTGCAGCCCGGTGATGTGTCCCACGCCTTGATCCAGCAAGGGGAGAAGGAGAGGTTGGGGAAGACTCCATCCAGCAGCAGCACGACGAGGTGGTGGTGAAGGAGGAGCGTGGCAATCCTACAGGGCTTCGCCAAGCACCGCGGGAGAGGAGGAGGACTTGGGAGAGGGGGAGGGCTGCGCCAGAACTTGGGTGCAGCTGCCCTCCCACCCCCACATATATATAGGTGCAAGGGAGAGGGGGGCCGGCCCCCTCAGATCCAATCTGAGGAGGGGGCGGCCGCTAGGGGGGTTGCCTTGCCCCCTAAGGCAAGGGGGCGCCCCCCCTTAAGGGTTCCCCTTAAACCCTAGGCGCATGGGCCCTAGGGGGGAATGCGCCCACCCCACTAAGGGGCTGGTCCCTCTCCACACACAGCCCATAGGGCCCTCCGGGGAAGGTGGACCCTCCCAGTGGACCCCCGGAACCCCTTTGGTAGTCCTGGTACAATACCGGTAACCCCCCGAATTATTCCGGTGACCGTATGATGAATTCCCATATATAAATATTTACCTCCTGACCATTCCAGAACTCCTCGTGACGTCCGGGATCTCATCCGGGACTCCGAAGAACATTCGGTAACCACGTACATCTATTCCCTATAACCCTAGTGTCATCGAACCTTAAGTGTGTAGACCCTACGGGCTCGGGAGTCATGCAGACATGGCCGAGACAACTCTCCGGTCAATAACCAACAACGGGATCTGGATACCCATGTTGGTTCCCACACGCTCCATGATAATCTCATCGGATGAACCACGATGTCAAGGATTCAATCAATCTCGTATACAATTCCCTTTGTCTATTGGTACGATACTCGCCCGAGATTCGATCGTCGGTATCCCGATACCTTGTTCAATCTCGTTACCGGCAAGTCTCTTTACTCGTTCCGTAACACATCATCCTGTGATCAACTCCTTGGTCACATTGTGCACATTATGATGATGTCCTACCGAGTGGGCCCAGAGATACCTCTCCGTTACACGGAGTGACAAATCCCAGTCTCGATTCGTGCCAACCCAACAGACACTTTCGGAGATACCCGTAGTGCACCTTTATAGCCACCCAGTTACGTTGTGACGTTTGGCACACTCAAAGCACTCCTACGGTATCCGGGAGTTGCACAATCTCATGGTCTAAGGAAATGATACTTGACATTAGAAAAGCTTTAGCATACGAACTACACGATCTTGTGCTAGGCTTAGGATTGGGTCTTGTCCATCACATCATTCTCCTAATGATGTGATACCGTTATCAACGACATCCAATGTCCATGGTCAGGAAACCGTAACCATCTATTGATCAACGAGCTAGTCAACTAGAGGCTTACTAGGGACATGGTGTTGTCTATGTATCCACACATGTATCTGAGTTTCCTATCAATACAATTCTAGCATGGATAATAAACGATTATCATGAACAATGAAATATAATAATAACTAATTTATTATGTCCTCTAGGGCATATTTCCAAAAGGATCATCGGTGATTTGGATCACGACGAGTATGAGTCCATCAACCCCGTTCTCTTGAACGCTTCCGCTTAGCGATCTTCAAGGGTATGAAGATGCACTCCCTCTCTCTCGTTGCTAGTATCTCCTAGATTGATCTTGGTGACACGTAGGAAAATTTTGAATTATTGCTACGTTCCCCAACAGTGGCATCATGAGCTAGGTCTATGCGTAGATTCTATGCACGAGTAGAACACAAAGCAGTTGTGGGCGATGATTTGTTCAATTTGCTTACCGTTACTAGTCTTATCTTGATCTGGCGGCATTGTGGGATGAAGCGGCCCGGACCGACCTTACACGTACGCTTACGTGAGACTGGTTCCACCGACTGACATGCACTTGATGCATAAGGTGGCTGGCGGGTGTCTGTCTCTCCCACTTTAGTTGGATCGGATTTGATGAAAAGGGTCCTTATGAAAGGTAAATAGCAATTGGCATATCACTATTGTGGATTTGCGTAGGTAAGAAACGTTCTTGCTAGAAACCCATAGCAGCCATGTAAAACATGCAACAACAATTAGAGGACGTCTAACTTGTTTTTGTAGGGTATGCTATGTGATGTGATATGGACAAAAGGATATGATGAATGATATATGTGATGTATGAGATTGATCATGTTCTTTTAATAGGAATCACGACTTGCATGTCGATGAGTATGACAACCGGCAGGAGCCATATGAGTTGTCTTAATTTATTTATGACCTGCGTGTCAATGAAAACGCCATGTAATTACTTTACTTTATTGCTAACCGTTAACCGTAGTAGTAGAAGTAATAGTTGGCGAGGCAACTTCATGAAGACACAATGATGGAGATCATGATGATGGAGATCATGGTGTCATGCCGGTGAGGATGGTGTTCATGCCGTGCCTCGAAGATGGAGATCAAAGGCACAAGATGATATTGGCCATATCATGTCACTTTATGATTTGCATGTGATGTTTGTCATGTTTTTTACATATTATTTGCTTAGAACGATGGTAGCATAAGATGATCCCTCGCTGAAATTTCAAGAAAAGTGTTCCACCTAACTGTGCACCGTTGTGAAGGTTCGTTGTTTCGAAGCACCACGTGATGATCGGGTGTGATAGATTCTAACGTTCGCATACAACGGGTGTAAGCCAGATTTACACATGCGAAACACTTAGGTTGACTTGACGAGCCTAGCATGTACAGACATGGCCTCAGAACACGGAAGACCGAAAGGTTGAACATGAGTCGTATAATGGATACGATCAACATGAAGATGTTCACCGATGATGACTAGTCCGTCTCACGTGATGATCGAACACGACCTAGTTGACTCGGATCATGTATCACTTAGATGACTAGAGGGATGTCTATCTAAGTGGGAGTTCATTGAATAATTTGATTAGATGAACTTAATTATCATGAACATAGTCAAAAGGTCTTTGCAAATTATGTCGTAGCTCACGTTTTGGTTCTACTGTTTTAGATATGTTCCTAGAAAAAATTTATTTGAGAGTTCATAGTAGCAATTATGCGGACTGGGTCCATGAACTGAGGATTGTCCTCGTTGCTGCACAGAAGGGCTATGTCCTTAATGCACCGCTCAGTGCGTTGAACCTCGAGTGTCGTCTGTAGATGTTGGGAAACATCTGACATACACGTTTTGATGACTACGTGATAGTTTAGTGCGTAATACTAACGGTTTAGAATTGTGGCACCAAAGACGTTTTTGAAACGTCGCAGAACATATGAGATGTTCCATAGACTGAAATTGGGATTTCAGACTAGTGCCCACATCAAGAGGTATGAGACCTCTGACAAGTTTCTTAAACCCGCAAACTAAGGGAGAAAAGCTCAATCGTTGAGCATGTGCTCAGATTGTCTGAATACTACAATCGCTTGAATCGAGTGGGAGTTAATCTTCCAGATGAAATAGTGATGATTCTCCATAGTCACTGCCACCAAGCTATTGGAGCTTCGTGATGAACTATAACATATCAGGGATAGACATGATGATCCTTGAGCAAGTCGCGATGTTTAAACCACTAGTTTCAAGAGGCAAGGGAAAGAATGGATACTTCATGAGACGGAAGATCAGTTGCTGCTCTAGTGAAGAAACCCAAGGTTGAACCAAACCCAAGACTAAGTGCTTCTGTAATGAGGGAACGGTCACTGAAGCAGAACTACCCTAGATACTTGGTAGATGAGAAGGCTGGCAAGGTTGACAGAAGTATTTTGGAAATACGTTATATTAATGTGTACTTTACTAGTACTCCTAGTAGCACCAGGGTATTAAAATACCGGTTCAGTTGCTAAGTGTTAGTAACTTGAAATAAAAGGCTACGGAATAAACGGAGACTAGCTGAAGGTGAGATGACGATATGTGTTGGAAGTGTTTCCAAGGATGATGTGATCAAGCATCGCATGCTCCCTCTACCATAGAGATTGGTGTTAAACCTAAATAATTGTTATTTGGTGTTTGCGTTGAGCATAAACATGATTGGATTATGTTTATCGCAATACGGTTATTCATTTAAAGAAAATAATGGTTATTCTGTTTATTTGAATAATACCTTCAATGGTCTTGCACCTAAAATGAATGGTTTATTGAATCTCGATCGTAGTGATACACATGTTCATGCCAAAAGATATAAGATAGTAATGATAGTACCACATACTTGTGGCACTGCCATTTGAGTCATGTTGGTATAAAACGCATGAAGAAGCTCCATGTTGATGGATCTTTGGACTCACTCGTTTTGAAAAGATTGAGATATGCGAACCATGTCTATTGGTAGATATGCATGAAGAAACTCCATACAGATGGATCATTTGGACTCACTTGATTTTCAATCACTTGAGACATGCAAATCATACCACATGGGCAAGATGACTGAAAGGCCTCGTTTTCAGTAAGATGGAACAAGAAAGCAACTTGTTGGAAGTAATACATTTTGATGTGTGCAGTCCAATGAGTGCTGAGGCACACAGTGGATATCGTTATGTTCTTACTTCACATATGATTTGAGTAGATGCTGAGTATATTTACTTGATGAAACACAAGTCTAAATTATTGAAAGGTTTAAGTAATTTCAGAGTGAAGTTGAAGATCGTCATGAAAAGATGATAAAATGTCTATGATATGATCATAGAGATGAATATCTGAGTTACGAGTTTGGCACACAATTAAGACACTTTGGAAATTGTTTCACAACTAATACCACCTGGACCACCATAGTGTGATGGTGTGTCCCAACATCACAACTGCACCCTATTGGATATGGTGCATACCATGATGTCTCTTATCGAATTTCCACTATCGTTTATGGGTTAGGCATTAGGGACAACCGCACTCACTTTAAATAGGGCACCACACAATTCCGTTGAGACGACACCGTGTGAACTATGGTTTAGAGAAACCTAAGCTGTCGTTTCTTAAAAGGTTGGGGCTGCGATGCTTATGTGAAAAAGTTTCAGGCTGATAAGCTCGAATCCAAAGCGGATGAATGCATCTTCATAGAATACCCAAAACAGTTGGGTATACCTCCTATTTCAGATCCGGAAGCAAAAGT
This sequence comes from Triticum urartu, assembly GCF_003073215.2. Lineage (NCBI taxonomy): Eukaryota > Viridiplantae > Streptophyta > Magnoliopsida > Poales > Poaceae > Triticum > Triticum urartu. Next base: position 58,746,117 of record NC_053025.1, on the reverse strand, counting down.
GATTGTTTCTAGAAACAGGTCCTTTCTCGAGGAAAAGTTTTTCTCGAAAGAATTGAGTGGGAGGATGGTGGAGACTTGATGAGGTTATTGAACCGTCACTTCAACTAGTGTGTAGCAGGGCACAGAAAGTTGTTCCTGTGGTACCTACACCAATTGAAGTGGAAGCTTATGATAGTGATCATAAAAACTTCGAATCAAATCACTACCAAACCTCATAGGTCGACCAGGATGTGTACTACATCAGAGTGGTACGTAATCCTGTCTTGGAAGTCATGTTTCTAGACAACAATGAACCTATGAGCTATGGAGAAGCGATGGTGGGCCCGGATTCCGACGAATGGCTCGAGGCCATAAAATCCGAGAGAGGGTCCATGTATAAAACAAAGTATGACTTTGAAAAGAACTACTTGATGGTCGTATGGCAGTTGGGTGCAGATGGATTTTAAAAGGAAGACAGACAATGATGGTAAGTGTCACCATTAAGAAAGCTCGACTTGTCGTCAAGATGTTTCCCGACAAGTTCAAGGAGTTGACTACGATGAGACTTTCTCACTCGTAGCGATGCTGAGAGTCTGTTGGAATTATGTTAGCAGTTAATGCATTGTTTATGAAATCTTGCAGATAGGATGTCAAAACATTGTTTCCTCAACGTTTTTCTTGACGAAAGGTTGTACGTGATACAACCAGAAGGTTTCGTCAATCCTGGAAGATGCTAACAAGTATGCAAAGCTCCAGCAATCCTTCTAAGGACTGGAGTAAGCATCTCGGAATTGGAATGTACTCTTTGATGAGATGATCAAAGATTTTGGGTTTATACAAAGTTTATGAGAAACTTGTATTTCCAAAGAAGTGAGTGGGAGCACTATAGAATTTTTGATGAGTATATGTTGTTAACATATTGTTGATCAGAAATGATGTAGAATTTCTGGAAAGCATACAGGGTTATTTAAAAAGTGTTTTTAATGGAAAACCTGGATTAAGCTACTTGAACATTGAGCATCAAGATCTATAAGGATAGATCAAAATCGCTTAATAGTACTTTCAAATGAACACATACCATGACAAAATTTTGAAGGAGTTCAAAAATAGATCGGCAAAGAAGGAGTTCTTGGCTGTGTTATAAGGTATGAGTATTGAGTAAAACTCAAGACCTGACCACGGCATAATAGAGAGAAAGGACAAAGGTCGTCCCCTATGCTTTAGACGTAGGCTCTAAAGTATGCAATGTTTTGTACCGCACCTGAAGCGTGCTAAGCCTTGAGTCAGTCAAGGGGTACAAGTGTGATCTAGGAATGGATCACAGGACAACGGTCAAGGTTATCCTTGGTAACTAGTGGACTTAGGAATTTTCTCGATTATGGAGGTGGTAAAAGAGTTCGTTGTAAAGGGTTACGCCGATGCAATCTTTGACACTAATCTGGATGATTCTGAGTAGTAAACCGGATTCATATAGTAGAACAATTATTTGGAATAGCTCCAAAAAGAGCGTGGTAGCTGCATCTACAAGATGACATAGAGATTTATAAAGCACACACGGATCTGAAAGTTTTAGACCCGTTGACTATAACATCTCTCACAAGCATAACATGATCAAACTCTTTGGGTGTTAGTCACATGGGGATGTGACCTTGAGTGTTAATCACATAGCGATGTGAACTGGATTATTGACTCTAGTGCAAGTGGGAGACTGCTGGAAATATGCCCTAGAGGCAATAATAAATTAGTTATTATTATATTTCCTTGTTCATGATAATCGTTTATTATCCATGCTAAAATTGTATTGATAGGAAACTCAAATACATGTGTGGATACATAGATGACACCATGTCCCTAGTAAGCCTCTAGTTGACTAGCTCGTTGATCAATAGATGGTTACAGTTTCCTGACCGTGGACATTGGATGTCGTTGATGACGGGATCACATCATTAGGAGAATGATGTGATGGACAAGACCCAATCCTAAGCCTAGCACAAGATCGCGTAGTTCGTATGCTAAAGCTTTTCTAATGTCAAGTATCATTTCCTTAGACCCTGAGATTGTGCAACTCCCGGATACCGTAGGAATGCTTTGGGTGTACCAAACGTCACAACGTAACTGGGTGGCTATAAAGGTGCACTGCGGGTATCTCCGAAAGTGTCTGTTGGGTTGGCACGAATCGAGACTGGGATTTGTCACTCCATGTAATGGAGAGGTATCTCTGGGCCCACTCGGTAGGACATCATCATAATGTGCACAATGTGACCAAGGAGTTGATCACGGGATGATGTGTTACGGAACGAGTAAAGAGACTTTCCGGTAACGATATTGAACGAGGTATCGGGATACCGACGATCGAATCTCGGTCAAGTATCGTACCGATAGACAAAGGGAATTGTATACGGGATTGATTAAATCCTTGACATCGTGGTTCATCCGATGAGATCATCATGGAACATGTGGGAGCCAACATGGGTATCCAGATCCCGCTGTTGGTTATTCACCGGAGAGTCGTCTCGGTCATGTATGCGTGTCTCCCGAACCCATAGGGTCTACACACTTAAGGTTCGGTGACACTAGGGTTGTAGAGATATTAGTATGCGGTAACTCAAAAGTTGTTCGGAGTCCCGGATGAGATCCCGGACGTCACGAGGAGTTCCGGAATGGTCCAGAGGTGAAGATTTATATATAGGAAGTCCAGTTTCGGCCATCGGGAAAGTTTCGAGGGTAATCGGTATTGTACCGGGACCACCGGAAGGGTCCCGGGGGTCCACCGGGTGGGGCCACCTATCCTGGAGGGCCCTATAGACTGAAGTAGGCGGGGAACCAGCCCCTGGTGGGCTGGTGCGCCCCCCATGGGCCTCCCCCTGCGCCTAGGGTTGGAAACCCTAGGGGTCGGGGGGCGCCCCACCTGACTTGGGGGGCAAGTCCCCCCTTGGCCGCCCGCCCCCCTTGGAGATTGGATCTCCTAGGGCCGGCGCCCCCCCTAGGGGTCCTATATATAGTGGTGGGAGGGAGGGAAGCCGCACCCAAGTCCCTCGCGCCTCCCTCTCCCTCCGTGACACCTCTCCCTCTCGTTGGTGCTTGGCGAAGCCTTGCCGAGATCCCGCTGCTTCCACCACCACGCCATCGTGCTGCTGGATCTCGATCAACCTCTCCTCTCCCTTGCTGAATCAAGAAGGAGGTGACGTCTCTCCGTTCCGTACGTGTGTTGAACGCAGAGGTGCCGTCCGTTCGGCGCTAGGATCATCGGTGATTTGGATCATGACGAGTACGACTCCATCAACCCCGTTCTCTTGAACGCTTTCGCTTAGCGATCTTCAAGGGTATGAAGATGCACTCCCTCTCTCTCGTTGCTAGTATCTCCTAGATTGATCTTGGTGACACGTAGGAAAATTTTGAACTATTGCTACGTTACCCAACAAGTACTAAAATAAGTGGTAACAGATAGTTTTGTGATAGTATAATTTGTAACGAGCAACAAGTAACAAATGTAAATGAGGTGCAGCAAGGTGGCCCAATCCTTTTTGTAGCAAAGGACAAGCCTGGACAAACTCTTATACGGAGAAAAGCTCTCCCGAGGACACATGGGAATATCATCAAGCTAGTTTTCATCACGCTCATATGATTCGCGTTCGGTACTTTGATAATTTGGTATGTGGGTGGACTAATGCTTGGGTGCTGCCCTTACTTGGACAAACATCTCACTTATGATTAACCTCTATTGCAAGCATCCGCAACTACAACAAAATTATTAAGATAAACCTAACCATAGCATGAAGCATATGGATCCAAATCAGCCCCTTGCGAAGCAACGCATAAACTAGGGTTTAAGCTTCTGTCACTCTAGCAACCCATCATCTACTTATTACTTCCCAATGCCTTCCTCTAGGCCCAAACAATGGTGAAGTGTCATGTAGTCAGCGTTCACATAACACCACTAGAGGAGAGACAACATACATCTCATCAAAATATTGAACGAATACCAAATTCACATGACTACTAATAGCAAGACTTCTCCCATGTCCTCAGGAACAAACATAACTACTCACAAAGCATAAACATGTTCATAATCAGAGGGGTATTAATATGCATATAGGATCTGAACATATGATCTTCCACCAATTAAACCAACTAGCATCAACTACAAGGAGTAATTAACACTACTAGCAACCTACTAGCACCAATCCCGGACTTGGAGACAATAATTGGATACAAGAGATGAACTAGGGTTTTGAGAGGAGGTGGTGCTGATGAAGATGTTGATGGAGATTGCCCTCTCCCGATGAGAGGAGCGTTGGTGATGACGATGGCGATGATTTCCCCCTCCCGGAGGGAAGTTTCCCCGGCAGAACAGCTCTGCCGGAGCCCTAGATTGGTTCCGCCTCGTGGCGGCAGAGTTTCATCCGAGAAGATGGCTTCCTATTTTTTCCCATCGAAAGACTTCATATAGCAGAACATGGTCACCGGAGAGCCACCAGGGGGCGCGCCCAGGGGGGTAGGGCGTGATACATCTCCAACGTATCTATAATTTTTGATTGGTCCATGCTATATTATCTACTGTTTTGGACTATATTGGGCTTTATTTTCCACTTTTATATTATTTTTGGGACTAACCTATTAACCGGAGGCCTAGCCCAGAATTGTTGTTTTTTGCCTATTTCAGTGTTTCGGAGAAACAGAATATCAAACGGAGTCCAAACGGAATGAAACCTTCGGGAACGTGATTTTCTCATCAGATAAGACCCAGGAGACTTGGACCCTCCGTCAAGAAAGCCACGAGGCAGTCACGAGGGTGGAGGGCGCCCCCCTAGGGCGCGCCCCCTGCCTCGTAGGCCCCTCGAAGCTCCACCGACATACTCCTTCCTCCTATATATACCTACGTACCCCCAAACGATCGGGGACGAAGCCAAAAACCTAATTCCACCACCGCAACTTTCTGTATCCATGAGATCCTATCTTGGGGCCTGTTCCGGAGCTCCGCCGGAAGGGGAATCGATCACGGAGGGCTTCTACATCATCATCCAAGCCCCTCCGATGAATTGTGAGTAGTTTACTTCAGACCTACGGGTCCATAGTTAGTAGCTAGATGGCTTCTTCTCTCTTTTTGGATCTCAATACAATGTTCTCCCTCTCTCTCGTGGAGATCTATTCGATGTAATCTTCTTTTTGCGGTGTGTTTGTTGAGACCGATGAATTGTGGGTTTATGATCCAGTCTATCTATGAATAATATTTGAATCTTCTCTTAATTCTTTTATGTATGATTGGTTGTCTTTGCAAGTCTCTTCGAATTATCAGTTTTGGTTTGGCCTACTAGATTGGTTTTTCTTGCCATGGGAGAAGTGCTTAGCTTTGGGTTCAATCTTGCGGTGTCCTTTCCCAGTGACAGAAGGGGCAGCAAGGCACGTATTGTATTGTTGCCATCGAGGATAACAAGATTGGGTTTTTATCATATTGCATGAAACTATCCCTCTACATCATGTCATCTTGCTTAAGGCGTTACTCTGTTTTTAACTTAATACTCTAGATGCATGCTGGATAGCGGTCGATGAGTGGAGTAATAGTAGTAGATGCAGGCAGGAGTCGGTCTACTTGTCTCGGACGTGATGCCTATATACATGATCATACCTAGATATTCTCATAACTATGCTCAATTCTGTCAATTGCTCAAGAGTAATTTGTTCACCCACCGTAGAATACTTATGCTCTTGAGAGAAGCCACTAGTGAAACCGATGGCCCCCAGGTCTCTTTCTCATCATATCAATCTCCATCACTTTATTATTGCTTTGCTTTTACTTTGCCTTTTACTTTTCACTTTGCATCTCTATACCAAAAATACCAAAAATATTATTTATCATCTCTATCAGATCTCACTTTCGTAAGTGACTGTGAAGGGATTGACAAGCCCTAAGCGCGTTGGTTGCGTTGAGCTATTGTTTTTTTGTAGGTACGAGGGACTCACGCGTAGCCTCCTACTGGATTGATACCTTGGTTCTCAAAAACTAAGGGAAATACTTACGCTATTTTGCTGCATCATCCTCTCCTCTTCGGGGAAATCCAACGCATTGCTCAAGAGGTAGCAAGAAGAATTTCTGGCGCCGTTGCCGGGGAGTCTGCGCAAAAGTTGACATACCAAGTACCCATCACAATCCCTATCTCCCGCATTACATTATTTGCCATTTGCCTCTCATTTTCCTCTCCCCCACTTCACCCTTGCCGTTTTATTCGCTCTCTCTCTCTCTATCCTCCCTCTCTTTCTCTATTTGCCTCTTTTTGCCCGTTTGCTTTTTGTTTGCTCGTGTGTTGGATTGCTTGTTTGTCGCGATGGCTCAAGATAATACTAAATTGTGTGACTTCACCAATACCAACTATAATGATTTCCTTAGCACTCTGATTGCTCCTCTTACCGATGCTGAATCTTGTGAAATTAATGCTGCCTTGCTGAATCTTGTCATGAAAGATCCGTTTTCTGGCCTTCCTAGTGAAGATGCCGCTACACATCTTAATAGCTTCGTTGATTTGTGTGACATGCAAAAGAAGAAAGATGTCAATAATGATATTGTTCAATTGAAGCTATTTCCTTTTTCGCTTAGAGATCGTGCTAAAGCTTGGTTTTCATCTTTGCCTAAAAATAGTATTGATTCATGGAACAAGTGCAAAGATGCTTTTATCTCTAAGTATTTTCCTCCCGCTAAGATCATCTCTCTTAGAAACGATATTATGAATTTTAAGCAACTTGATCATGAACATATTGCACAAGCTTGGGAGAGAATGAAATTAATGATACGTAATTGCCCCACTCATGGTTTGAATTTGTGGATGATTATACAAAAATTTTATGCCGGATTGAATTTTGCTTCTAGAAATCTTTTAGATTCGGCCGCGGGAGGCACTTTTATGGAAATCACTTTAGGAGATGCTACTAAACTCCTAGATAATATTATGGTTAATTATTCTCAATGGCACACTGAAAGATCCACTAATAAAAAAGTGCATGCGATAGAAGAAATTAATGTTTTGAGTGGAAAGATGGATGAACTTATGAAATTATTTGCTACTCAGAGTGTTTCTTATGATCCTAATGATATGCCTTTGTCTACTTTGATTGAGAATAATAATGAATCTATGGATGTGAATTTTGTTGGTAGGAATAATTTTGGTAACAACGCGTATAGAGGGAATTTTAATCCTAGGCCTTATCCTAGTAATCCTTCTAATAATTATGGAAATTCCTACAACAACTCTTATGGAAATTTTAATAAGATTCCCTTTGAATTTGAGAGTAGTGTTAAAGAGTTTATGAATTCATTAAAGAATTTTAATACTTTGCTTGAAGAGAAATTGCTTAAAGTTGATGATTCGGCTAGGAACGTTGATAGAATTTCTCTTGAGGTCGATTCTTTAAAGCTTGAGTATTCTATAGTCTCACCTAAATAGCTTGGCGTAATCATGGTCATAGCTGTTTCCTGTGTGAAATTGTTATCCGCTCACAATTCCACACAACATACGAGCCGGAAGCATAAAGTGTAAAGCCTGGGGTCTTCCAATTCCTATGAAAATCAAGATGAAGATCTAAAAGTTATTGATGCTTCTCCTATTAAATCTTCGTTTTGCAATATAAATCTTGATAAAACTTAATATGATCC